>NC_057794.1:169862822-169878821 GCF_018294505.1 Triticum aestivum | reverse complement strand
CGTTACTTGTCATGTCATGCATCGATATGCATTTGTTTGCATGGTATTCATTGTTTCTTCCCCCTCTTCTCTCCGGTAGACTACGAGACCGACGCTGCTGCTGCCCAGTTCGACTACGGAGTTGACGACCCCTCTCTCTTGCCAGAGCAACCAGGCAAGCCCCCCCCTTGATCACCAGATATCGCCTATTCTTCTCTATGCTGCTTGCATTAGAGTAGTGTAGCATGTTACTGCTTTCTGTTGATCCTATTCTGATGCATAGCCTGACATTGTTGCTACACCTGTTGATACCTTACCTGCAATCCTAAATGCTTAGTATAGGATGCTAGTTTATCATCATTGGCCCTACATTCTTGTCAGTCTGCCTTGCTATACTATTGGGCCGTGATCACTCGGGAGGTGATCACGGGTATATACTATACATACTTACATACTATACAGATAGTGACTAAAGTCGGGTCAGCTCGAAGAGTACCCGCGAGTGATTCACGGATTGGGGGCTGAAAGGACCTTTGTCCCGACGGCCCTCTGTGTGGATCTTTGTGGCGGAGCGACAGGGCAGGTTGAGACCGCCTAGGAGAGAGGTGGGCCTGGCCCTGTTCGGCGTTCGCGGATACTTAACACGCTTAACGAGATCTTGGTATTTGATCTGAGTCGGCTACGAGCCTATACGCACTAACCATCTACTTGGGAGTAGTTATGGGTATCCCGACGTCGTGGTATCAGCCGAAGCACTTCAGACGTCAGTGACGGAGCGGCGCGCGCCGAATTGGACTGGAACGCCACTAGGCTAGGTCTGCTTTCGGCCGCGTACGCAACGTGCAGGTGTGCTATGGGCGATGGGCCCAGACCCCTGTGTGCTTAGGTTTAGACCGGCGTGCTGGCCTCTTTGTTGAGCCTAGGTGGGGCTGCGACGTGTTGATCTTCCGAGGCCGGGCATGACCCAGGAAAGTGTGTCCGGCCAAATGGGATCAAGCGTGTTGGGTTATGTGGTGCACCCCTGCAGGGAAGTTTAATCTATTCGAATAGCCGTGATCTTCGGTAACAGGACGACTTGGAGTTGTACCTTGACCTTATGACAACTAGAACCGGATACTTAATAAAACACACCCTTCCAAGTGCTAGATACAACCGGTGGTCGCTCTACCTCAGGGATATGAGGAGGGGATCACCGGGTAGGATTATGCTATGAGATGTTACTTGGAGATGCTACTTGGAGGACTTCGACCTACCCTCTTCTGCCTGTTGCAAGGCGAAGGTGACCATAAGCGTAGTCTTCGATAAGACTAGCTATCCCCCTCTTATTCTGGCAATCTGCAGTTCAGTCCACTGATATGGCCCTTTACACATATACCCATGCATATGTAGTGTAGTTCCTTGCTTGCGAGTACTTTGGATGAGTACTCACGGTTGCTTTCTCCCCCCCCTTTTTTCCCTTTTCCTTCCTTTCTGGTTGTCGCAACCAGATGCTGGAGTCCAGGAGCCAGACGCCACCGTCGACGACGACCCCTACTTCACTGGAGGCGCCTACTACTACGTGCTGCCCGCTGATGACGACCTGGAGTAGTTTAGGAGGATCCCAGGCAGGAGGCCTGCGCCTCTTTCGATCTGTATCCCAGTTTGTGCTAGCCTTCTTAAGGCAAACTTGTTTAACTTATGTCTGTACTCAGATATTGTTGCTTCCGCTGACTCGTCTATGATCGAGTACTTGTATTCGAGCCCTCGAGGCCCCTGGCTTGTATTATGATGCTTGTATGACTTATTTTATTTGTAGAGTTGTGTTGTGATATCTTCCCGTGAGTCCATGATCTTGATCGTACACATTTGCGTGCATGATTAGTGTACGATTGAATCGGGGGCGTCACAAGTTGGTATCAGAGCCGACTGCCTGTAGGAATCCCCCTTCCACACTCCTTGGCCGAAGTCGAGTCTAGTCACTACAAAACTTTTACTAACATGGCTGTGAGCCTTACGGGCCCACGTCGCCATTGGGTGGTACTAGGATCTTTTACTCCTCGACCTTTACTCTGGGACTCTGAACTCTTTTCTACTCGGGTTAAACGAATTTACTAACTCTGACATTAGGATCCCGTTACCACGTTCACCCCAAAGTTGGATAAGCCATAGTTATTCTGTAGGATAGCATTTTGAATAGTGCCCATGTTGTCATTTGACTCCATTGAAACATCTTTGTTTTCAGATGGAACCCGCGAGGCAGGTCGTGCGCCACACTGCGGCCATTGGTGCCTCAGGATCACCTGCTGTGCTAGCTGATATGATGACCTATCTGGGTTATCGCTGGCACCCTGAGTACACCGTCTACGAGGAGTACCAGGACTTTAACCAGGAGCAGTACCGTGCCATCGTCCACCTCTACTCTCGGGAGTATGAGTCCACTACCGTGCTGCACACCGCTCATGGTGTTGGAGTGACCATTGAGATGGCAGTCCACGATGCAGCTCATGCTGCTCTGACACGTCTTCGTGGAGAGTACCAGGCATTGGACACTTCCCCTTTCAGGCACATTCCTATCGCATCTGACGTTGGTGCGGAGGGATACTACACTGCCGCCTACTCCACCGTCACCCGAGAGCCTTTCCACCATCAGCGCCTGGTTCTGCATGCTGATGGGCTGGACCGAGCTAACAGAGCTCTTCGCCACGAGTTGTACACCACTCGTCAGCACCTTTACAGGGCTCTGACGCGGTTGCACCCCTTTGTCCGGTCTGGACAGCTGCCGCGTTCTGCGATCTACCCAGCCAGGACCGTGATGCCCCACGGTGTCGGGTGGCCAGAGGTGGGAGGCTACTCTCCCGCACTTGGTCCTCTTCTGCCACCTGAGCGTCGGGTTCTACACCAGAGTATCCGCGGCCCCCAGGCCACTGACGTGGAGGACTATCCGTTGCCTCACTACCAGCTGTCAGGTTACAGCTACCTTCACAGTACCTCCTGGGACTGATGTAGTCTTGCTCATTAGTCTTAGATGCACTCGCGAGCCTGCGTGCCGCCTATGATGACTTAATCTATGTACTGAACTCTGTGTACTGAACTCTATGTCCGACCCCTTTTGTAAGTTATGCCGACTATCTATGTGGTATCTGTCGTGCTCCTTTCATTATGCATGTTTCATCATGAATGACTCTTGTCTATGCAAATTTCTTATTACTGAACTACCCATGTTATATATTAGCAGGATGGTTAGACCAGCTGGTCGTGGTCGTGGTGGCAACTTCCCACCACCGCCTGAGTACATGGCTGGTATGATCAAACAGCTTGAGATGAATCGCCAGTTCATGGAAAACATGATGGCTCAGTTTCCTCGCCCCAATATGAACCAGCATCCAAACACAACAACTCTGCAGGATTTCATACGCCTCAACCCAAGTGTGTACCGCAGCTCAACCCAGCCGCTTGATGCTGATGACTGGCTCCGTGACATTACCTATGAGATGGAGTCTGCTGATGTAGCCCCTGCCAGCTATGTCACTTTTGCTTCCTTCTTCCTGAAGGGACCCGCAGCGCAATGGTGGGACAGCCACAGGCGTACTCTGCCAGTTGGGACAATCATCTCTTGGCCAGACTTTCAGGCTGCCTTCCGTGCCCGCTTCATTCCTCAGGGAGTCATGGACCGGAAGAAGCGTGAGTTTCGCAACCTCACCCAAGGCAACAAGACTGTTGAAGCTTATCAGCGGGAGTTTCTGGACTTATCCCGCTATGCTGAAGAAGACATTGCAACTGATGCTCGCAGACAGGAGAAGTTCCGTGAAGGCCTTCAAGCTGACATCAAGCTCACACTTCTAGTGCATGACTTTGCCGATTTCGCCACCTTGGTGAACAAGGCCATCAATGTCGACTGGTCTGCAAGAACACCAGAGCTCTCAAAGGCGCAACCGTGACACGGGCTCATCTTCGGGCCCGCCCTCGTAGAAGCGTAAGATATGGATCCCGAACAGCATGTACCGTCCAACTGCACCTGCCCCAAGGCAGTCTTATGCTGCACCTCGTCTGCCGGCTGCTCCAACTAGGCAGCCGAGGCTTCCAGCTCCACCACCCCAAGCTCCTGTTCCTACCCCCGAGAATGGGTTGTGCTTCAGGTGCGGACAACCAGGGCACCGTGCTAGGGAATGCAACCAGAAACAGAATCAACTGGCCCTTCCAGCTACTGGCCGTGGAAACAACCAGGCCCGCAACAACAATGCCAAGTCTTATGGCCGTGTTCATGCCAACCACATTGATCTGAATGAAGCTCAAGACCAGCCTACTACTGTGATGGGTACACTCCTCGTAAATTTAGTACCAGCATCCGTTTTATTTGATACAGGTGCATCGCATTCATTCATGTCAGAAGATTTTGCATACAAGCACGATGTTAAATTTGAGCAGATGAACACTTCGGTAGTGGTAAAAACCCCCGCGGGACAATGTCAGACCTCCATGGTTGGCATTGACGTCCCTGTGGAAATCGATGGGTTGGAGTTTCGTGTGTCACACCCTAGCTAGTCATGCATTAGAGTGTTGCATCATGTTTACTCTTTCATCAGAAACTTGAAATGGGGATGACAGAACCCCCAGTCCCCTCTGAAACCAACTAGGGTTACTAAAATAAATTTTCAATGAACCTGAAATGCCCTTCTAAAATGCCCATCATTTTTGCCTTGGTTCAGAACCTCTGCCAAAAATGGTGCACACTTTTCTAGGCCATCCTAGGGTTCTTGAGTTAAATCATAACTATTTGAATTTGGGCATTTAAAATAATATAAAATATTTAAATGCTCAAATATCTCCAAACTAAAATGTTTCATGTTGGAAATAATCCAACTATGAGCCAGGAGTAGTTTGGTGATTTTTGGAATTGTCCAGGTATTTTATTTAAATCAACAAAGTTGAAGATATATTAAATAAAAACAGAAATAGAAAAGAAAAGGGGAAAACCCTACCTGGCGCCACCGCAGCCCACTAGCCAGCCCACCTGCCGGCCCAGCCCAGCACCGCTCCAGCGAGCTGCTTCGGCCAGGCAGGCAGGCAGGTGCCCGACGGCGACCGCGGCGTGCGCCACGCACCTGCTCGCCGCCTTGCCGCTCCCCTCGCCAGGTGACGACGTGGATCGTCCTCCCTCTCTCCCCCGAACCCCCAGACACCCCCTCTCCTCTCCAGCTCCTCCCCCTCGCACGCCCCAGCCATGGCCGACGCCACCATCGCCGCACCACCGTCGTAGCCGTGCTCCCCGTCGTCTCCACGCCGTCTCACCGTGTCCAGGAGCTTCGCCGCTGTCCACTTCATCGAGCAGCCGAGCCCCGAGCGCTCGCAACGCCCGAGACCACCGCACCGACCTCGCCCGAGCTCACCGTCGCCGGAGATCCCCTTCAACGCCGACGTCGCTCCGGTCCATCTCCGACCGCACCAGGGACTCCGTCGCACTCACTGTGAGCTTAGCCATCTTCCCCTTCCTTCCGTTCTTGCTCCCGAGCCGTGTAGCAACCTCCCGGAGCTCAACCGCACCCACCGCCGTGGACCTCGTCGCCGACGTGCTCCCGGTCATCCTCCGGCCACAAGATGGTGTCCATCTTGCTCACCGCGTTCCACAGCACCTAGCTAGCCACTCCACGAGCCTCACCGAACCCTCTAGCACCAAGTTCACCTCCGACCGAACCTCGGTGGCCGCCAAAGTCGTCGCCGGCGTCGACTCCGGCCACCCCGACCCCAACGGACTCCGCCAAGAGCCGCGGGTCGTCCTCAGCTTCACTCCGGTGATCTCCGCGGTCCATTTGGTGGCCGAAACGACCAAAACCACTATCGCCGCCGCACTGATGGTCGCCGCCGGCCAGAACTCCGGCGAGCTGACGTGGCCTAGTTGATTAACCACTAATCCACCACCTACTGACGCTGACAAGTGGGCCCAGGGCTTAGTCAAAGCTAACCAGCCCGGGGTCAACGCGGGATTAGCCCCTGTGACACTGACGTGTGGACCCCACACGTCAGGTTTGACCCGAGCCAGCTCTGTTGACCTGCTGATGTCACTGTGATGTCAGGCTGACGCAGTAAATGATATTTCTGGATTTAAATTAAATCAGGAAATTCCAGAATATTATTTAAACTTCAAAAATTCATAACTTTTAATCTGTAACTCCAAATTGGACAAGTTATATATGAAAAATGATCAGAAAAATCCAATATATCCATCTGTACTATTTTCATGCATGACCAAACAAGTTAAATTGATGTTTTAAACAGAACAAGAAAAGGCACTTTAAAAGGCCATATTTGAATTTGAAATTTGAATCTTTGATTCAAATTTGCTCAAACACTTCTGGTTTTAGTTGCATTAGCCCAACACACTCATATTGCCATGTTCCATGCATGCATCATATTGTTGCATATTGTTTGGTAATGTTGTGTATCGGTATCCTTTGCGACAGGATCTGTTCCCGAGGAGTACCGTGATTACCCTAACGAAGAATCGTATCCGTGCAACGAACCATCAGGCAAGCAACCAACCATTTGATCATATCGATACAATCCCATGTTCTCGCTCCTGCTCTCTTTTACTGCATTAAGACAACGCGATTCAAACTGCTGTGTGCTACGGTAGTTGAACCCATTTCCTCTGCATGACCTGTCATTGCCACAGTAACTAGATGAAACCCACTAGCATGTGTAGGGGTTGATTGAGCCATATGTATGTGTTGTTCCTACCTTGCTATGCCTGCTATGCTTAGAGTCGTGTCAGGTCTGGTTCATCTGGGTGATGGGCTAGAGTGAAATGATTATGTCGGTAATGAGAGTGGTGTGGTGAACACGATTTGGTAAAGGTATCGATGAGAGGCCATGTAGGAGTACATGGTGGGTTGTTTCATTGAAGCCGACCTTAAGCACTGAGATCTGTATGTGTGATTTAAGAATCAGCTACTACCATGCATTGGGCCCGAAACCAATGGACCCTCTCGACTTCTTATTCACCCTAGTTCTCCGTCCAGGAGTTGCAAGTAGTTTCTGGTGTTTGTAGCCTACTGGAGGCCGTGGACAGCGCTGACCGTAGGGGTGGGCTGTGATGCGGTAGGTACGTGGCACGGTGTACCGAATACCCGTTAGGTATCTCGGGAACCCTGTTCACATCGTTCGGGGCCGTATGGGAAACCTCGGTCGGACTCCCTGCGGATGGAACCTGAATAGGCGATAAACCTGGACTGGAAGCTTAGGTGATTAGGTAGGTCGTGGCCGACACCCACGTTGGGCTTCCGCTTGAAGGTTGCCGAGTACATGTCGTGTAGACGACGGTAAGTGGTGAGAGCGTGTATGAAGAGGTACACCCCTGCAGGGTTAACATGATCTATTCGAATAGCCGCGTCCGCGGTAAAGGACTACTTGGTTGCCTATACAGTTCATAGACAAGTAAATGGAAACTGTTAAAAGCCTCAAAATAAGTGTGAGTGCCGAGGATGGCTCTTCCGTAGGAAGACGGAGGTGGATCCTCGGTAGTGTATTGAAGTGGTGAATAGTGGACTCGTGTGCGCAAAACTATTTCAAATGGAGTATCGTAGGATAGTCTAGCCAAGAGTCAAAGCTGGCTTGCTGCAATAACTCCACCGACCCTTCTTGATACTATGCATGTATGTAGGATCTGATGTAAGTCTTGCTGAGTACCTTTGTACTCATGTTGCTATAATCTACATTTTACAGAAGACGCTGCAACCCCTTCTGATGGGTTCTATGTAGACGTTGACATCAACGAGTAGGCTAAAGACCCAGGTGGTGACCCTGAGCTTGTGAAGGACCACATAGTATAGCCAGGCTTTCCAAGCCCCTTTTTATTTTACTAGTTGTCTGTACTCAGACAAGTTACTTCCGCTGTTGGCTTGTATGACTGTATGAATTGTATGTTGGGTCGTGAGACCCGTACCTTTGTGTGTATGCTATGTATGGCTCACTGAGCCTTAAATAAAGTACTTGTGTCGTAGAGTCATGTTGTGATGCTTCGTTGTATTTGCACATATCGAGCATATTGTGTGTATGATTGAAATGCTCGGTATGTGTGGGATCTGACTATCTAGTTGTTTATCTTTAGTAGCCTCTCTTACCGGGAAATGTCTCCTAGTGTTACCGCTGAGCCATGGTAGCTTGCTACTGCTCTGGAACACTTAGGCTGGCCGGCATGTGTCCTTCTTCGTTCCTGTGTCTGTCCCTTCGGGGAAATGTCACGCTTTGAGTACCGGAGTCCTGTTAGCCCGCTACAGCCCGGTTTACCGGAGTCCTGCTAGCCCAGTGCTACAGCCCGGACCCACTTGCTGATGACCGACACGTTCGAAGCTGGGTCATGGATGCCTGTCCCTGTAAGTCTGTGCCACTTTGGGTTTACGACTAGTCATGTCAGCCCGGGCTCTTTATCATATGGATGCTAGCGACACTATCATATACGTGAGCCAAAAGGCGCAAACGGTCCCGGGAAAAAGGTAAGACGACACCCGTGGGGATACCGTGCGTGAGGCCGCAAAGTGATATGAGGTGTTACCGGCTAGATCGATGTGACATCGAGTCGGGGACCTGACAGCGTTGGCATCAGAGCCGGACTGCCTGTAGGTTCTCCAAGCCAAACTGGTCGATGTTGAGTCTAGAAATTCTTAGTTATATGTAGGGGAATTGCTTGTGGGATGGAACGTAAGGCTCTTTTTACTCCTTATACCTTATGACATTCTGATCTGAGTCAGTCCATTCTTCCACGGGGGTTAAGGAATTAGGATCTGTTCTCTCTATCAGGATCACGTGTTACTAATCAGTAGTACCTTATAAGTTTGATGGATACAAGCCTAGTTCAGTTCTACTACCACATTATGTTGTTAGAATGGATTCAGAACTTGATATGATGATGTTGGGTGTGTACGAAATCCTTTGTCAAATGTCTCAATATCCTTTTTGAGCATTTACAGCTGTTATGCTGCCGAAATTTTGCTAGAAATTCTAATGCCTTTGCATTATAACTGTGCTTTCAGATGGCCACTCGCGACCTCAATCAAGTGGTTCGCCTGACTCGATGCCTAGATGTACCCGGCCATACTGCTAAGTTGGTCAGGGTAATGACTGAGGCTGGATACCGCTGGTATCCTGAGTACACGGTCGAAGAGCAATTCCGAGATTTTAATCAAAGCCAGTATCTCTGCACTGTCAGGATATTTCCATCTTATCCTGGATCCACTGAGCCTCTTCACTGCTCCTATGGACTCGGGGTTACTATCGAGATGGCTGTGCAGGATGCCGCCTACTCTATGATGACCATTATGCGAGTCAGATCTGGTCTATTTCGGGACTCTGACTTCCAGTATATGCCAGGATCACTTCCGGGAGCACAAGGATATCTCCAAGCTATTTATGCTGATTCCACTCAGGAGGATTCACGAACTCGCACCACTGCTGAGATGCTCGAGGATAAGGACCGTGAAAATCGGGCCTTAAGGTTAGAGCTCTTCAATACCCGTGCTGACCACTGGGCCACTTTGACTCGGTTCGCACCGGCGGTGCAAGCTGGATATTCAGATATGCGTGATCTCTATCCTGTGAGATCTGCTCTGCCAGACGTGATGGTTTGGCGTGATGTAGGAGGCATCACCCCACCTCGCGGTCCACGCAGGCCACCGTTTGTTGGTCCAAGGCCTCATCCTAGCCCCTATGGTCCACAAGCTCCGCGAGATCGTCTGTTTCCGGATGAACATGTTGAGCTTCCAGGCTATGGAGGTGACTTCTATGAGGACTACTACGGATCGGTCTGAGTTAGTGATAGTATCCCTAGTTCGCACTAGCTGTGTCGTCTGTCGTCCCGCGTGACTCGTGGGATATGACCTAGTTTGTACTCTTTCCGGAGTTGTAGAAAAATAATGTATAGGAGTTTGGAATGCCTCCGATGAGATGTAATCCCTTTTCACCGTAATAGTACTTTGTTTGGTCTTGTACTAAACCTTGTATGGTGTGTATGACGCTGGAATAAAAGAAGCAGTTTCTGTATCTACCATGTCATACGGATGATCATCTTGCATTCCAAGTTATTCCTTGCATTATGTATCCTATGTCGGAATTTTATCATTCTGACTAAATCATTGTCTTGTTACCTAGGATGGTCAACACGCGCGCCAACCCTGCTTCTCAAGAGTAGGCCGAAGGCAGTGAAGCCAGGAATGAAAATCTGCCTCATCCTCCTTCACTAGCCGAGGTGATGATGGAAGCTGAGAGAAACAAGCGGGAGACAAACCGTTTGTTGGAGCGTATTGAACAGAATATAGCACACCATCAGAGGGCTAACGTGGTGTCACTCAGCGATTTCATCAAATTGCATCCACCCACGTTCCACCACTCCGTCGAACCTCTCGACGCTGATGACTGGCTTCGCAGTATTTCTCACAAGCTGCGTTCCGCGCTGGTAGCTGAGGCTGACAAGGTCACCTTTGCCGCATATCATCTTGAAGGCCCCGCCAGTCTTTGGTGGGAGAATTATGGAGCTATGCGCCCAGCGGGCCATGTCACAACTTGGGCTGAATTCAGCGAGTCTTTCCGTGAACATCATATTCCGGAGGGTCTCATGGACCGTAAGCGTGAAGAATTTTGCAATTTCACCCAAGGCCGACTTTCTGTGGATGCCTATAGCAGAGAGTTTGGTAAGCTCGCCCGATATGCAACTGAGGAAGTGTCTACTGACGCCAAGAAGCAAGCAAGGTTCCGCAAGGGCCTTAGTCCTGAGCTTCGCCGCGACCTTCGTCTGCATGAGTGCACATCTTTTCCGAAACTTGTCAACAAAGCCATCAGTGCTGAAACTGGTCAGACTGACTACGACGCAACACGCAAGCATGGACGTGACATGGGTTCCTCATCCGGTGCTGGTCCTCAGAAGCGCCGCGTGTGGGTACCCAACACCGCCTTGCCACCCAGGTTCACACCGAGGCCATCTTTCCAGGCGCCTCGCCCCGCTCAACAGTCTGCTCCAGCTAAGCCCTATGGGGGTCCAACCAATAATGCTCCTCCACGTACCAGTTCCGTGACTTGTTTCAAGTGTGGGGAATATGGTCATTATATGCGTGAGTGTCCCCAGACCAACCCCAATCAATCTGCTAAAGCTGTTGGCCGTGGCAAGCCGACAGGAAAAGTGTTTCATGCTAAACCGGTCACCGCTTCACGTGGCCATGTCAACTGTATCTCTGCCGAAGAAGCTCAAGAAGATCCCCACGTCGTTCTCGGTACGCTTCTTGTTAATTGCCACCCGGCATCTGTTCTTTTCGATACAGGAGCCTCTCATTCTTTTATATCTGAAAATTATGCTCGTTTGCATAACGTTGCATTCTGTGACTTGCCATCCTCTATGGTAATTCAAACTCCGGGATCCAAATGGCAAACTTCTAGAGTAAGCCATGGGAATGAAATCCAAGTCGACAGACTTGTTTTTCTCGCATCTTTGATAGCCCTTAAATCTTCAGATATTAATATCATTTTGGGTATGGACTGGATGTCAGCTCATCAAGCCAAAATTGATTGCTTCTCTAGGACCGTTCAACTCACCCATCCTTCGGGGAAGATAGTCAATGTTTTGACTCGAATAGCCAAGCGACAATTATATTCTCTTAACGCCAGCCCTTTACCAGACCTTGAGGACGTTCCGGTAGTCCGTGACTTTCCGGATGTCTTTCCAGAGGAATTGCCAGGTGTTCCACCTGACAGGGATGTTGAGTTCGTAATAGACCTCATCCCCGGAACCGTTCCAATTGCTAGAAGGCCTTATAAGATGGCACCCCTAGAACTAGCCGAGCTTAAGAAACAACTCGATGAATCCTTGAAAAAGGGTTTCATCCGCCCCAGTTCATCTCCGTGGGCTTGCCCCGTCCTATTCGTTAAGAAGAAGGATGGTACGGACCGGATGGTTGTAGATTACCGACCTGTCAATTTGGTCACAATCAAGAACAAATACCCGCTTCCCAGGATCAACGATCTGTATGATCAGCTCGCTGGATCCTCGGTCTTCTCCAAGATGGATTTGAGGTTGGGCTACCACCAAATCAAAATCAGAAACGGGGACATCCCTAAAACGGCCTTTGTTACTCGTTATGGCCAATACGAGTACACCGTCATGTCCTTCGGTTTAACCAACGCTCCAGCCACCTTTTCTGGGTTAATGAACTCAATCTTCATGGAGTATTTGGATAAATTCGTCGTAGTTTATCTCGATGATATACTCATATACTCCAAGAACGAGGAAGAACATGCCGAACATCTAAGACTAGTGTTGCAGAAACTTCGAGAGCATCGCCTTTATGCCAAATTTTCTAAATGTGAATTCTGGTTGCCAGAAGTGACCTATCTGGGTCATGTAATATCTGGTAAAGGTATTGCGGTTAACCCTGAGCGAGTTCAAGCCGTCCTTGATTGGACTCCACCTGAATCGGTCAAGCAAGTTCGGAGTTTTCTAGGCTTAGCGAGCTATTGCCGTCGCTTTGTCGAGAACTTCTCCAAAGTTGCTAAACCTCTAACCGAACTCCTCAAGAAAGATAAAAAGTTCGAATGGACTCCACAATGTGAGCACAGCTTTCAGGAACTGAAAAGACGCCTGACTTCTGCTCCTGTGCTGGTACCGCCAGACTTCTCCAAGGACTTTGTTATCTACTGCGACGCCTCGCGACAAGGACTAGGTTGCATTCTCATGCAAGATCGACACGTAATTGCTTACGCTTCACGGCAATTGCACCCACATGAGGAGAATTATACTACTCATGATCTAGAACTTGCAGCCGTAGTCTATGCACTTAAGACCTGGCGACATTACCTCCTCGGTAATCGTTGCGAAATATTCACTGATCACCAAAGTCTGAAGTACATTTTCACCCAACCGGATTTGAATCTCAGACAAAGACGTTGGGTTGAATTGATCACTGACTTCGACCTAGGAATAACCTATACCCCAGGGAAAGCCAACGTCATGGCTGATGCGCTAAGTCGTAAATCTTATTGTAACAACCTGATGTTACAACAAAGTCAACCGCTTCTCCATGAGGAATTTCGAAAGCTTAACCTTCACATTGTTCCTCAAGGTTTTCTCTCCACCTTGGTGGCAAAACCTACCCTTACGGATCAAATTATCAAAGCACAGAAGGTAGATCCGGGAATCTCCCGCATCAAGAGGAACATTCAGAAAGGAGTTGCGAATTGTTTCTCCGTTAATGATCAAGGAGTCGTATACTTCGGGGATCGACTAGTGGTTCCCAAGGTGCGCAACCTAAAGCGATTAATCCTTAAGGAAGCTCATGAGTCTCCTCTCACCATTCATCCCGGTAGTACTAAGATGTATCAGGACCTACGCCAGAGGTTCTGGTGGACTAGGATGAAGAGAGAAATCGCTCAGTATATTGCTAATTGCGACGTCTGTCGTCGTGTAAAAGCAGAGCATCAACGGCCTGCTGGCACCCTTCAACCCTTAGCTATTCCTGAATGGAAATGGGATAAAATTGGTATGGATTTCATTACCGGTTTTCCCAGGACCAAGAGAGGGAATAATGCTATTTTCGTCGTGGTCGATCGTCTTTCCAAAGTAGCTCATTTCTTACCTGTTCGTGAGAGTATAACCGCTAGTCAACTGGCAGATTTATACATCTCCCGAATAGTGTCCCTCCATGGTGTTCCTTTGGAAATCAATTCGGATCGAGGAAGTCTTTTCACCTCTCGATTTTGGGAAAGTTTCCAAAATGCTATGGGAACCCGTCTCTCCTTTAGCACCGCTTTCCACCCTCAGTCAAGTGGTCAAGTGGAACGCGTCAACCAAATTCTAGAAGACATGCTTCGAGCCTCTGTTATCTCTTTCAGAATGGACTGGGAGAAGTGCCTTCCATTTGCCGAATTCGCTTACAACAACAGCTATCAATCTAGCTTGGGTAAAGCCCCTTTTGAAGTTCTTTATGGACGACGATGTCGAACACCCCTTAACTGGTCAGAGACCGGGGAAAGACAATTCTTTGGCCCGGATATGATTCAGGAAGCAGAAGAACAAGTTCGTATCGTTCGTGAAAAGTTGAAAACAGCCCAATCTCGTCAAAAGAGTCAATATGACCGAAAACATAAGGCTATGACTTTCGAGGTTGACGAGAAGGCTTATCTTCGGGTCACCCCTCTGAAGGGAACCCATCGTTTCGGTATCAAAGGCAAATTGGCTCCTCGTTACATTGGACCTTTTCGCATTCTTGCCAAACGAGGGGAAGTTGCCTACCAATTGGAACTACCTCCGCACCTCTCCAGAGTTCACGATGTCTTCCACGTTTCTCAACTCAGGCGTTGTTTCTCGGATCCTATCCGTGAAGTGGACCACGAAACGCTTGATCTCCAAGATAATCTTACATATCGAGAGTACCCCATCTATATCCTCGATCAGGCCGAGCGTACCACGCGACGTCATAATATCAAGTTCCTCAAAGTTCAATGGTCGCACCATTCTGAAGATGAAGCAACTTGGGAAAGGGAGGATCGTCTTCGACTCGAGTATCCCGCCTTCTTCTCGGAGGAACCCAAATCTCGGGACGAGATTATTTTGAGTGGGGGTGAGTTGTCACACCCTAGCTAGTCATGCATTAGAGTGTTGCATCATGTTTACTCTTTCATCAGAAACTTGAAATGGGGATGACAGAACCCCCAGTCCCCTCTGAAACCAACTAGGGTTACTAAAATAAATTTTCAATGAACCTGAAATGCCCTTCTAAAATGCCCATCATTTTTGCCTTGGTTCAGAACCTCTGCCAAAAATGGTGCACACTTTTCTAGGCCATCCTAGGGTTCTTGAGTTAAATCATAACTATTTGAATTTGGGCATTTAAAATAATATAAAATATTTAAATGCTCAAATATCTCCAAACTAAAATGTTTCATGTTGGAAATAATCCAACTATGAGCCAGGAGTAGTTTGGTGATTTTTGGAATTGTCCAGGTATTTTATTTAAATCAACAAAGTTGCAGATATATTAAATAAAAACAGAAATAGAAAAAAAAGGAGAAAACCCTACCTGGCGCCACCGCAGCCCACTAGCCAGCCCACCTGCCGGCCCAGCCCAGCACCGCTCCAGTGAGCTGCTTCGGCCAGGCAGGCAGGCAGGTGCCCGACGGCGACCGCGGCGTGCGCCACGCACCTGCTCGCCGCCTCGCCGCTCCCCTCGCCAGGTGACGACGTGGATCGTCCTCCCTCTCTCCCCCGAACCCCCCAGACACCCCCTCTCCTCTCCAGCTCCTCCCCCTCGCACGCCCCAGCCATGGCCGACGCCACCATCGCCGCACCACCGTCGTAGCCGTGCTCCCCGTCGTCTCCACGCCGTCTCACCGTGTCCAGGAGCTTCGCCGCTGTCCACTTCATCGAGCAGCCGAGCCCCGAGCGCTCGCAACGCCCGAGACCACCGCACCGACCTCGCCCGAGCTCACCGTCGCCGGAGATCCCCTTCAACGCCGACGTCGCTCCGGTCCATCTCCGACCGCACCAGGGATTCCGTCGCACTCACTGTGAGCTTAGCCATCTTCCCCTTCCTTCCGTTCTTGCTCCCGAGCCGTGTAGCAACCTCCCGGAGCTTAACCGCACCCACCGCCATGGACCTCGTCGCCGACGTGCTCCCGGTCATCCTCCGGCCACAAGATGGTGTCCATCTTGCTCACCGCGTTCCACAGCACCTAGCTAGCCACTCCACGAGCCTCACCGAACCCTCTAGCACCAAGTTCACCTCCGACCGAACCTCGGTGGCCGCCAAAGTCGTCGCCGGCGTCGACTCCGGCCACCCCGACCCCAACGGACTCCGCCAAGAGCCGCGGGTCGTCCTCAGCTTCACTCCGGTGATCTCCGCGGTCCATTTGGTGGCCGAAACGACCAAAACCACTATCGCCGCCGCACTGATGGTCGCCGCCGGCCAGAACTCCGGCGAGCTGACGTGGCCTAGTTGATTAACCACTAATCCACCACCTACTGACGCTGACAAGTGGGCCCAGGGCTTAGTCAAAGCTAACCAGCCC
>NC_057794.1:169856846-169859610 GCF_018294505.1 Triticum aestivum | reverse complement strand
GCTTAACCAATGCTCCAGCCACCTTCTCTCGCCTGATGAACTATATATTCATGGATTACCTCGACAAGTTCGTCGTGGTTTATCTGGATGATATTCTGGTATTTTCCAAGAACGAAGAGGAACATGCTGAACATCTTCGCCTCGTGCTAGAAAAGCTACGAGAGCATCAACTTTATGCCAAGTTCTCCAAATGTGAATTCTGGCTTCCCGAAGTAACCTATCTTGGGCATGTCATCTCTAAAGATGGTATTGCCGTTAACCCTGAACGAGTTCAGGCTATTCTCGATTGGACTCCTCCGAAGAACGTTAAGCAAGTCAGAAGTTTTCTCGGTCTCGCCAGCTACTGCCGTCGATTCGTCGAGAACTTCTCCAAGATTGCCAGGCCTCTGACTAACCTATTGCATAAGGGCGTCAAGTTCCAATGGACAGATAAATGTCAGGAAAGTTTCCAGGCACTCAAGGACAAGTTGACTTCTGCCCCAGTACTAGCTCCTCCTGATACTAAGAAGGACTTCGTCATTTACTGAGACGCTTCCCGTCAAGGACTAGGCTGTGTCCTAATGCAAGAGCGCAAAGTGGTTGCTTATGCCTCTCGGCAATTGCGCCCTCACGAAGAGAACTACCCAGTTCATGACCTCGAACTTGCTGCTGTCATTCATGCCCTAAAACAGTGGCGACATTACCTACTCGGTAATCGTTGCGAGATCTTCACTGACCACCAAAGTCTGAAGTATCTGTTTACTCAGCCAGACCTGAACCTCCGTCAGCAGAGATGGATGGAGACTGTTGCAGACTTTGATTTGGGTATTTCCTATACCCCAGGCAAGGCTAATGTAATGGCTGATGCCTTGAGCCGCAAGTCTTACTGCAACCACCTCCAGGTTCACAAAGTTCAGCCCTCACTTGTTGAAGAATTCAGAAAGCTAAACCTCCATATTGTTCCTCCGGGTGCACTCGCTCCCCCTCCCCCGGAGTTCCACAAGATGAATCTCCATGTTGTTTCCCAGGGTTCCCTCTATACCCTGGCTGTTGAACCCGATCTCGTGGGCACCATAAAGACAATGCAGGGATTTGACTCTGAAGTCTACAAGATTAAGCAAGACCTCAAAGAAGGAGGTTCCTCATCCTTCACTATTGCTGATGATGGCGCCTTGTACTTCAAAGGCCGCCTAGTGGTGCCGTGTAAGAAGGAAAACCTGAATATGACCCAGGAGGTTATGAAAGAAGCTCATGATACGCCTCTTTGTATCCATCCTGGTAGTACGAAGATGTATCAAGACATCCGCCAGAGATTCTGGTGGTCTAACATGAAGCAAGACATTGCTCGTTATGTTGCTGAATGTGACGTTTGCCGTCGTATCAAAGCAGAACATCAAAGGCCTGCTGGAACTCTGCAACCTATATCTATTCCGGAATGGAAATGGGACCATGTCGAGATGGACTTCGTTACTGGATTCCCCAAATTGCAGAAAGGCAATGATGCTATTCTTGTCGTCATTGACCGACTTTCTAAAGTTGCACATTTTCTGGCTGTCAAGGAAATGATCACTGCTAGTCAGCTGGCAAACCTCTACATGACCAGAATTGTCTCGCTTCACGGTATCCCATTGGTTATCAGTTCAGACCGTGGCAGTTTATTCACTTCAAGATTCTGGGCAAGTTTCCAAGAAGCTATGGGCACTCATCTATCTTTCAGCACTGCTTTTCATCCTCAGTCACAAGGGCAAGTTGAACGTGTCAACCAAGTTCTCGAAGACATGCTTCGAGCTTGTGTTATTTCCTTCGGCAAGAAATGGGAGGAATCTCTTCCGTATGCTGAGTTCTCTTATAATAATAGCTATCAATCTAGTCTGAAGATGGCCCCCTTCGAAGTGTTATATGGACGAAAGTGCCGAACCCCTCTGAACTGGTCAGAAACTGGGGAACGTCCACTCTTCGGTCCGGATATTATCCAACATGCCGAAGAACAAGTCCGCATTATTCGCGAGAATCTCAAGACTGCTCAGTCACGTCAGAAGAGTCAGTATGACCGTCATCATAAAGACATGGTCTATCAACCTGGCGAAAAGGCCTATCTTCGCGTTACACCAATGAAGGGTGCTCACCGCTTCGGGATCAAGGGAAAGCTAGCTCCTCGCTATATTGGTCCTTTCACTATCCTCGAGAGGCGTGGAAAAGTGGCATATCAATTGGAGCTTCCGCCGAACCTTTCTCAGGTTCACGATGTGTTCCACGTGTCACAACTCCGCCGTTGCTTCAAGGACCCAATCCGAGCTGTGGATCATGAAGTGCTCGAATTGCAACAGGACCTCTCCTATAAAGAGCATCCGGTCCGCATTCTCGACCAAGCTGAACGCCGCACACGCCAGAAGGCGATCAAGTTCCTCAAGGTCCAGTGGTCGAATCACTCTGAAGACGAAGCCACCTGGGAACGCGAGGATCGCCTGCGTGATGAATACCCCGCACTGTTTCCTTCTACCTCCTAAAATCTCGGGACGAGATTTCTTGTAGTGGAGGAGATTTGTAACGCCCGGATAATCTTGCTACAGTAATCCCACGCTAGTCATGGCACGTCATCCCGATTACTGTTGCTTTCCTCGCAATAATTCGAAACCGTTCAAATTCAAAATTCAAATTGATGAAAACAATAAAAGTTTTCAAAATTTAAAATAAAATTGTTCGGTGGTTGACGAATATTACAAAGGTAATTATAGTGCAACAGACGTATTTTTATAAAATGGCTAAATGGATTAAATGTTTTAAA
>NC_057794.1:169855120-169856836 GCF_018294505.1 Triticum aestivum | reverse complement strand
GTAGCCTCTCTTACCGGGAAATGTCTCCTAGTGTTAACGCTGAGCCATGGTAGCTTGCTACTGCTCTGGAACACTTAGGCTGGCCGGCATGTGTCCTTCTTCGTTCCTGTGTCTGTCCCTTCGGGGAAATGTCACGCTTTGAGTACCGGAGTCCTGTTAGCCCGCTACAGCCCGGTTTACCGGAGTCCTGCTAGCCCAGTGCTACAGCCCGGACCCACTTGCTGATGACCGACACGTTCGAAGTTGGGTCATGGATGCCTGTCCCTGTAAGTCTGTGCCACTTTGGGTTTACGACTAGTCATGTCAGCCCGGGCTCTTTATCATATGGATGCTAGCGACACTATCATATACGTGAGCCAAAAGGCGCAAACGGTCCCGGGAAAAAGGTAAGACGACACCCGTGGGGATACCGTGCGTGAGGCCGCAAAGTGATATGAGGTGTTACCAGCTAGATCGATGTGACATCGAGTCGGGGACCTGACATCGTGCCTCGCCCATTATACTGAAATCGTCTAACATTGACCTCATTCTGGGAATGGATTGGTTAAAGGCGCATACTGCTTCTATCGTTTGCGCCACTAAGACCGTTCATCTGCTACACCCTTCTGATGAAATAATTAGCTATGATGCTCATCTGGTTCGGAATGCCGAGGCCAGGCTTTATGCCTTAAACGCATTGAACATTGCACCACTCAAGGGCATTGAAAACATTCCCGTCGTGCGTGAATTCCTAGACGTCTTTCCTGAAGAACTCCCAGGGATTCCCCCTGCTAGAGCTGTCGAATTCGTCATCGACTTGAAACCAGGCACCACTCCTATAGCCAAGAGACCCTACAAGATGCCGCCGCATGAACTCCTTGAGCTTAAGGAGGAAATCGATAAATCTCTTCAAAGTGGTTTCATTCGCCCAAGTTGCTATCCTTGGGGAGCACCTTCTCTCTTTGTCAAGAAGAAAGATGGGACAAACCGATTGGTCCAAGACTACCGTCCTATAAATCAAGCTACCATTCAGAATAAGTATCCTCTTCCTCGGATCAATGATCTGTATGATCAATTGGCTGGTTCATCAGTGTTCTCTAAACTCGACTTGAGGTTGGGTTACCACCAGATCCGTGTTCGTGAGGAAGATATCCCCAAGACCGCCTTTGTGACTCGTTATGGTTCAAACGAGTACACCGTCATGTCTTTCGGCTTAACCAATGCTCCAGCCACCTTCTCTCGCCTGATGAACTATATATTCATGGATTACCTCGACAAGTTCGTCGTGGTTTATCTGGATGATATTCTGGTATTTTCCAAGAACGAAGAGGAACATGCTGAACATCTTCGCCTCGTGCTAGAAAAGCTACGAGAGCATCAACTTTATGCCAAGTTCTCCAAATGTGAATTCTGGCTTCCCGAAGTAACCTATCTTGGGCATGTCATCTCTAAAGATGGTATTGCCGTTAACCCTGAACGAGTTCAGGCTATTCTCGATTGGACTCCTCCGAAGAACGTTAAGCAAGTCAGAAGTTTTCTCGGTCTCGCCAGCTACTGCCGTCGATTCGTCGAGAACTTCTCCAAGATTGCCAGGCCTCTGACTAACCTATTGCATAAGGGCGTCAAGTTCCAATGGACAGATAAATGTCAGGAAAGTTTCCAGGCACTCAAGGACAAGTTGACTTCTGCCCCAGTACTAGCTCCTCCTGATACTAAGAAGGACTTCGTCATTTACTG
>NC_057794.1:169363288-169505642 GCF_018294505.1 Triticum aestivum | reverse complement strand
CGAGTCAGGGTCCTGACAGAGGGCGTGGTGGGGCCTTGGGGATACGAAAGAGAGAATGTGTGTGGTGGGATGGGTGGGTGGGGCGTACGTGGTGAGAGACGGAGACGGGTGTGGGCGGCCCAGATCTTGCCACCTCATCGATCCGTGGGATCGATCCGTGTGTTGTGCTTTCTATTTGCCATCTGTGATTTTCTTTTACAGATGACAAAGAGCTATCTTTGCCGTCTATAAAAGAAATCGCAGACGGCAAAGACTTTGTTGTCTGCGATTACTTTTACAGACGGCAAAAAGAGCTCTTTGCCATCTGTAAAAAAATATCTCAGAGGGCAAAGAACAGTACCAAGCCGCAAAGTATGTATTTGTCGTCAGTTGTTCTTTGCCGTCAGGCACTATCGACGAAATTTGTCTTTGTTGTCTGGCCAGACGAGATGCTGACGGCAAAGAACAGTACTGATGGAAAATCTCCTATTTCCCATAGTGACATGAAAAGGTCAGACACCAATGACCCAAGGAAGTGACATGAACGGGGCCGGCCTACCAGACAAAGCTCAGTTGTTGGGTTTGTCGACGCTAAAGGGACAGACCCAAGCAAAGACGCCGTGCCTAGCCTACTCATGTGAGGAATCCTGAAGAAAGACAACCGGCACGTGGCTCCTGTGGTAACGATGGCGGTCGCAGGTGGGGAATCGAAGTACCAGATATGTAGGTGATAATCATAGAACGACTCAAGCAAAGAGGAAGGTTATCACAGATAGATGTAAGAACGATACATGCCATAGGGACGGACCCATGCGGCCTAGGGATGATGCAGCCTGAGAGGCGCCCCCGTCAAGGTAAGTTAGAGATGCAAAAGGATACATGTCACAGGGACAGGCCCGTTCGACTTGAGGATGATGCTGCCCGAGGGGCGCCCCACACTGAATGAACTGGAAAGATTCACCTGATACCGTAGTTGGAGCGGTGTTCGAGTAGCTGAAGATGCACGCTGAAGGGTTGTCCCTCATGAGCCGCCAGGGTCCTGGGCCTTAGGAGGACCCACAGGCCTAGGTGGCTCCTGAAGAACCATCGCGATTTCTTCCAGGACAGCATGATGCCTGGCCTCCTGAGCCGCCAGGATGCTCCGCAGATGGTGCTGGAAGGTGGCAGTCGTGCTCGGCAAGCCGAATGGCATGCGAACGTAGCTGTGAGGTGGACCCTCACACCGTAAAACGCATGCAGGCCAGAAACATCCCTGAGATGCGACCCTGTTGATCCCTGGAATGTCGATGCAGACGTGCAGCCGGCCATCCTCGCCAGGATGGGGAACTGCGCCGGGTGGTGGGTGGCGGTTGCCGCGTATGGCCCTTGCCTCTTGAAGCTCCTGGATGGCCTTGGTGATGAACCCCTGAGCACTGGGCACTTCGTGCCTTGTGTCATCTTGAGGGAAACGTGCAGCGAAGCACACCTCCATGTGGTGCCCGAGCGCCTCCCTCATGACGTTGGCTAGGTCTAAGGCCGTCCAAAAGAGAGCCCGTGAGCCCAGCCTGAGGAGGGCGCCGGGCGCGCCTTCCTATGGGAGGGAAGGAGGCGCCCCATCTGCTGGCACAGGTCCTGAGGTGGTACCACTGGAAACGCCGCTCTCTTGAGGCCCTGGGTGGAGTAGCTTCTTCTTCTTCTTGGGGAAGGCTTCAGGAGGGTATAGGGTGCCTTCGTTGTCTGGGTTTTCTACTGCTGCAGCCTGGTAGGCGCGCTCAAGGGAGCACATCGCATCTCTTTCTTCACACGGAACCGTGATGATGTCGTCGTGCCCTGGCATCTTGAGGGCCGCAGGCCGTGGTGGGTCACTGCCATAAATTTATCCAAGGCTGGATACCCAAGGATGGCGTTGTACGGCAGACGGATGTGGGTGACATCGAAGTCAATGAGCTCGATGTGGTAGTTGTCACGCTGGCTGAAGGTGACAGGGACGCGAACCTGCCCTATCGGGGTGGTGGAGCCGTCGGTCACTCTTGAGAAAGGCTTGGTAGGCTATAGCTGATCATATGGCATCTGAAGGTTTTCGAACGTCTCGACAGACAAGATGTTGAGCCCTGTGCCACTGTCGATGACGGTCTTGGTGACTTAAAGTTGCTGATGACGGGTGAGCGGAGCATCGTAAGGATGCCGGCGGTCACCGCGCACTTGAACCGGTCCACCGAGCTGAAGGTGATGGTGCACTTGGACCACCTGAGCGGGCGTGTGGCCTCGAGCCTGGGAAGGGCTGCGTTCACCTCACGAGCAAACTGCTTGAAGATACGCTGAGAGGCTGGGGCTTGAGCGCCACCCAAGATGCAGGCGATGGCACGAGGCTCTTGGAAGCCCCCAGCCCTCGTCCTGATGATGGTCGTCGTTCCTCCTTGGCGGTGGTGGCAGTGGAGGGAGGCCGGCGTTACCCTGAGGGTGGTCCTCACGAGGCTGCTCCCTCCAGGCACCCTCGCAAGGCGGGTCCTGCCAGAGGTCCTCACAAGGACGGTCGTGCCACTCCTAGTGGAGGCCATGGTCATCCCAGCGTCCTCCAGTTCGTCATCCTCCTCGGTTGTAGCCTCGGTCGTTGCACTCGGGGCGTCGACCGAAGTGCCCATCGGGGATGGCCCTGAGCTCCTGACAGTCACTCGTGTTGTGGCTATGAACGTTGTGGAAGGCGCAGCACGGGCGGCTGGCCTTGGATGACTCGGGATGGTCATGGCCGCGTTTATTGTCCGGCTCTGCTGCAAGCACAGCAGCCTGCCTTGTGCTTCGCGTCCTTGCTCTTGGCCTTCTTGTCCTCCTGATCGGTAGCTGGGACCTCGAGGAGGGAAAGGCGCCCTTCCTCGGCTCTCACGCACTTGGTTGCCATGTCGAACATTTCTAGGGCCATGCAAAACTCCTCATGGATGGCGAGCTCCTCCTTCACCTTAATGTCGCGGAGGCCATCGGAGAACACTGAGATGATCGATTTGTCCGTCACCGTGGGGATCTTGAGGCGAACGCTATTGAAGCGATGGATGTACTTCTGCGGAGTTTCCCTCGGCTGCTACTTGATGCACCGCATGTCGCCCGCGGCCGGCGGGTGGTCGCGAGTGCCCTGGAAGTTGGCGATGAAATGCTCGTGCATCTTGCCCTAGGAGGTAATCGAGCCCGTGGGCAGGTTCAGGAGCCATGAGCACGCGTCGTCTTTGAGGACCATAGGGAAGCAATTCTCCATGACTTTCTCATCGTCATTGGCCGCCTCGATTCTTAGATCATGGAGCTGCAGGAATTTGGCGGGGTCGGGGGTGCCGTTGTAGCGCGGAGGCAGGTCTGGCTTGAACTTGCTGGTCTAGACAATGCTGCGCAGCTCGGGAATGAAGGTGCAGTAGCTTGCTGTGGTCACCGGAGCCCGCCGTGGTGGCGGGGCCTGACCTTGATATCCACGCGACGCTGATGCAAGCGGCGCGCAGTCTTGATGCAGCGGTGCCGGGAGCGCAGGAGTGCAGGAGCGTTTTCTTGTGGCCCCGTGTCAGATTTCGGGTTCTGGCAGACCCTTGAGGTTCGGACACTGGGGTGCGCGTGGAGATTTCGCCTCCTACCTACCTGCACCCCTCTGCCTTGCTAGGATCTAAACTATGGCCAGAACAACACAAGAGACACAGGGTTTATACTGGTTCGGGCCACCGTTGTGGTGTAATACCCTACTCCAGTGTGTGGTGTGGTGGATTGCCTCCTGGGCTGATGATGATGAACAATACAAGAAAGAACAGCCTCGTGAGGGTCTGTTCTTGGCTGGGGCGATGAACTGCTGGGAGGAGCTTAGTCACCTTTCTCTCTCTCTTTCTGATCGGAACCCCTCTCTCAAGAGCCTCCTTCTCCGAACTCCTCCGCTCTCTCTGTCCCTCTCTCTATCTGTCTCTTCCTTTTCTTTCCTCTTCTTCCCTCTAGCGGGTGGCTGATCCTATTTATAGAGGCCCTGGTCCTCTTCCCAAATATCGAGCGGGAAGGGAGCCAACAATGGCGGGCTAATTTGAAGGGGGACAGCTAGTACTAGCTACCCTGACAAAAGTAGTCTTCGCCTGCGCAAAGCTCTGGTGATGACGCTGTCTTGGGCTCCACGGTGACCTCCATATCGTAGTCCTCCTGGTCTTGGTCTTGTTGCATTGAAATGGCAACCTTTGCTTGATGCCTCGGTACTCCGCGGCTGCGCTTGCCCCCTTTGCACCAAAGAGGAAAGGAGGACACTATGCGGGCTGGCACCCGCCTCGCGCCCTCGGTCGTCATGGCTTGCGTCACGGGCACCTCGTGAGGTACCCCGCCTTGATCTCTCCAACTCGGTTGAGCCCTGGTATGTCGATGCGGACGCGCAGCCCACCATGATCGCCTGGATGGGGAACCACTACTGGTAGGCGGCGGCCGCCTTTCATGACTCTTGACTCCTGTAGCTCCTGAATGGCCTTGCTGACGAACTCCTGGGGGTCTGGATCTCCTTTCCTTGCTCCTTCTTGAGGGAAACATGCTTCGTAACACGCCTCCATATGGTGCCCAAGCGCCTCCCTCGTGACCCTAATTAGGTCGGTGGCCCTCCAGGGGAGAGCCCCCGAGCCCTGCCTGAGGAGGGCGTCGGGCGCGCTTTCCTATGTGATGGAAGGAGGTTCCCCCTGGGCTGGCGCGGGCCCAGAGGGGCCTGTCTCCTGAGTGGTTGGGCCGGACAATGTCTTCTTCTTCTTAGGGGTGGTCTCGGGAGGCCTCCTGCTTCCACGATCCGGGTCTTCCAGTGATGTGGCCTGAAAGGCTCGTCTAGGGAACACAACGCGTCCCTCTCTTCACAGGGCGCCGTGATGACTCCGCCGCTTCCTGGCATCTTGAGGACATTGTAGCCGTGGTGAGTTACGGCCATGAACTGGGCCGGTGCTGGGTACCCAAGGATGGCGTTGTACGGTAGGCGAATTTGAGCGACGTCGAAGTCGATGAGCTCGGTGCGGTAGTTGTCACGTGCCCCGAAGGTGACAGGGAGGCTGACCTGCCCAATCGGGACCGTGGAGCCGTCGGTGATACCGGAGAAAGGCTTGGTTGGCTGAAGCTGGTTGTAGGGCACTTGGAGGTTGTTGAATGTTTCCACGGACAGGACATTGAGCCCTGCCCCGCCATCGATGAGGGTCTTGGTGACCACCACGTTGCTGATGATTGGGGAACAAAGCATCGGGAGGACTCCGGCTGTAGCCGCACACTTGAGCTGATCTGCTGAGCTGAACGTGATGGCGCACGCCGACCACCTGAGAGGGCGCGTGGCTTCGAGCCTGGGGAGAACTGCGTTCACTTCGCGGGTGAACTGCTTGAAGATGCGCTGAGAGGCTGGGGCTTGTGCCCCGCCCAGGATGCAGGCGATCGCGCGCGGCTCCTGGAAGCCCCCAGCCCCCTCGTCCTGGTGGCGGTCCTCGTTTCTCCTCATTTCTCCTTGATCCTCGCGAGGCTGATCCCTCCAGTCTCCCTCGCGAGCCTGATCCCTCCGGCCTCCCTCGTGAGGCGGGTCTTGCCAGCGATCCTCGCGAGGTTGATCGCGCCACCCTTGGCGCGGGCCACAGTCTTCCCAGCGTCATGCGTTCCTTCCTCCTCCTCGACCGTAGCCCCGGTCACTGCGGTCAGGGCGACGGCCGATCCTTCCTTCTCGCACGGCTCGGAGCTCTTGGTATTCATTGGTGTTATGGGTGTGGAGGTCATGGTACAAACAGTACCGCCTGCCCTTGGAAGGTTCGGGCTGATCACTGCCTCGTTGGTGTCTGGTTCTGCCGCGAGCACGGCAGCCCCCTTACGCTTCACATCCTTGGCCTTGGGCTTCTTCTCTTCTGGGTCCACGGCAGGCAGCTCGAGGAGGGAGAGTCGCCCTTCCTCGGCCCTGGCGCACTTGGTTGCCAGGTTGAATAGCTCCAAGGAAGTGCACAGGTCTTCATGCATCGCCAGCTCCTCCTTCATCTTGGCGTTGCGCACGTCGTCGGAGAAGGCCGAGATGATGGCCTCCTCGGTCACCTTGGGAATCTTGAGGCGCGCGTTGTTGAAGTGATGGATGTACTTCTGCAGGGTCTCCTCGGGCTGTTGCTTGATGCGGCGCATGTCGCTCACGGCGGGTGGCCGGTCGCGAGTGCCTTGGAAGTTGGCGATGAAGCGGGTGCGCATCTCGTCCCAGGAGGAGATTGTGCCTGGAGCCAGGTTCAGGAGCCAGGTGCGGGCCGTCCTTGAGCGCCATGGGGAACCAGTTCGCCATGACCTTCTCGTCTCCGTTGGCAGCTTCGATGCCTAGCTCGTAGAGCTGGAGGAACTCCGCAGGGTCAGCCGTGCCATCGTAGCGAGGAGGCAAGTCTGGCTTGAACTTGCCGGGCCACGCGATGCTGCGTAGCTCGGCGGTGAAGGCGCGACAGCCTGCTGTGGCCACGGGAGGCCTTGGATGACGGGGAGCTTGGTCTTGCATGTCCCTACGCATTGCAGCTGGGAGCAGCGTGGGGTCTTGATGCACGGGAGCAGGAGCATGGTCGCGACGTGCTGGAGCAAGGAGCGCCCGGGCAGCTTCTTGCAGGCGAGGTACTTCTTGACAGCTCTGCTCTTGCCGCGCTGGCACCTGACGGAGCGGGTTCCGCCTAGGGGCCACGCGCCTTGGAGCCATGGCGCCTTCCTGAGGAGGAGGCGGCCGGGGCGCCGCCGGAGCTTCCGCCCGCGCGGGGCGGGGTGCGGTGCAGCGGAACGAACGGCGCAGGAGAGCCCCCTGCGGCGCGGACGAGCTCGACGACGCGGTCGAGCCATTCTTCATAGACGTCGTCGACGGGACGGTAGCGCAGGAGCTCGTTTGCCGTGATGAGTGCAGCCCGAGCCTCCATGGGCACGCGGAGCGCGCGGGACGAAGAACCAGCTGGGGCGAGCGAGGGAGTTGCGGTGCGGCCGTCTTGCCGCACGGAAGGATGCTGGGACGATGCTTGCTGCTCGTCCCCCGCCAGGCCGGTGGCGGCATTGACGGCGGGTGACGGGGGACGGTGAGGACGCCCGCCGACAGGGGCCGTCTGGGCAACGCGGGAAGCGAGTGCGGCCCGGCGCTCGGCGCGGGCCCGACGAACGTCAGACATGGGTGTGATGGTCGGAGGAGAACGGGGCGGTGGAAGACGAATCCCGGCGCACCCCTACCTGGCACGCCAAATGTCGGATTTCGGGTTCCGGCAGACCCTTGAGTTTCGAACACTTGGGTGCGCGCGGAGATTTCGCCTCCTACCTACCTGCACCCCTCCGCCTTGCTAGGATCTAGACTATGGCCAGAACAACACAAGAGACACAGGGTTTATACTGGTTCGGGCCACCGTTGTGGTGTAATACCCTACTCCAGTGTGTGGTGTGGTGGATTGCCTCTTGGGCTGATGATGATGAACAATAAAAGGAAGAACAGCCTCGCGAGGGTCTGTTGTTGGCTGGGGCGATGAACTGCTGGGAGGAGCTTAGTCACCTTTCTCTCTCTCTCTCTCTTTCTGATCGGAACCCCTCTCTCAAGAGCCTCCTTCTCCGAACTCCTCCGCTCTCTCTGTCCCTCTCTCTGTCTGTCTCTTCCTTTTCTTTCCTCTTCTTCCCTCTAGCGGGTGGCTGATCCTATTTATAGAGGCCCTGGTCCTCTTCCCAAATATCGAGCGGGAAGGGAGCCAACAATGGCGGGCTAATTTGAAGGGGAACAGCTAGTACTAGCTACCCTGACAAAAGTAGTCTTTGCCTGCACAAAGCTCTGGTGATGACACCATCTTTGGCGCCACGGTGACCTCCTTCTCGTAGTCCTCTTGGTCTTGGTCTCGTTGCACCGAAATGGCAACCTTTGCATGATGCCTCGGTACTCCGCGGCTGCGCTTGCCCCCTTTGCACCAAAGAGGAAAGGAGGACACTGCACGAGTTAGCACCCGCCTAGCGCCCTCGGTCGTCATGGCTTGCGTCACGGGCACCTCATGAGGTACCCCGCCTTGATCTCTCCGCCTCCTCGTGAGCCAGCCTGACGAGGCCATGCCTGAGGAAGCTCCGCGTCGTCCGCCCCGCGAGGCTTGGCCCCTCGCGAGGGTCTCGGGTTTGTGTTGGTGAAGATGGGCCGCGCTATGCCCCCCTTTGAGCCACACCGCAGGCCACAGGCAGGCAAGTCTGGGGACCCCCGTTCCCAGAACGCCGACACCCCGGGACTTCTTGGCAGCTTCCTTTTTCATGCGCGGGCACCGGGCGTCTTGGTGCGAGGGTGTTGTCTTGGTGTGGAGGTGGCGGAGGCCCTCCGTGGGCGACGTCGCCCGCTGCTGGAGGTGGTCGAGGTAACGAAAGGGGCGGTGCAGGAGAGGCCCCAGTGGCACTGATGAGCTCGGTGATGCGGTCGAGCCAGTCGTCGAGTGGAGGGTAGTATTTGAGCTCGCGCGCCATGAGCAGCGCAGCCTGTGCATCCGTGGGCATGCTGTCACACCCTAGCTAGTTCATGCATTAGAGTGTTGCATCATGTTTATTCTTTCATCAGAAACCTGAAATGGGGATGACAGAACCCCCAGCCCCCTCTGAAACCAACTAGGGTTTACTAAAAACTTTTTCAATGAACCTGAAATGCCCTTCTAAAATGCCCATCATTTTTGTCTTGGTTCAGAACCTCTGCCAGAAGTGATGCACATTTTCCTAGGTCATCTTAGGGTCTTTGAATTAAATCATAGATATTTGAATTTGGGCATTTAAAATTATATAAAATATTTAAATGCTCAAATATCTCCAAACTGAAATGTTTCATGTTGGAAATAATCCAACTATGGACCAGGAGTAGTTTGGTGATTTTAGGAGTTGCCTAAGTATTTTTATTAATTCAACAAAGTTGCAGAAGTATTAAAAAAACAGAAAACAGGAAAAATAGAAAAACTTACCTGGCGCCCAGCACCCGGCCCACCTGCCGGCCCAGCCCAGCGCCGCTCCAGCGAGCTGCTTGCCGGCCAGGCAGGCAGGCAGGTGCCCGACGGCGACCGCAGCGCGCGCCACGCACCTGCTCGCCGCCTCGCCGCTCCCCTCGCCCGGTGACGTCGTGGATCGCTCCCCCTCTCTTCCCCGAACCTCCCAGACACCCCCTCTCCTCTCCAGCTCCTCCCCCTCGCCCCCCCCCAGCCATGGCCGACGCTACCGTCGCCGTGCCTACGTCGTAGCCGTGCTCCCCGCCGCCCGTGCGTCCTCTCGTCGTGTCCAGGAGCTCCGCCGCTGTCCACTTCATCGAGCAAGCCGAGCCCCGAGCGCTCGCAACGCCCGAGTCCACCGCAACGACCTCGCCCGAACCGCCGTCACCGGAGATCCCCTTCAACGCCGTCGTCGCTCCGGTCCGTCCCCGGCCGCACCAAGGGCTTCGTCGAACTCCCCGTGAGCTTAGCCATCTTCCCCTCCCTTCTTTTCTTGCTCCCGAGCCGTGTAGCGACCTCCCGGAGCTCAACCGCACCCACCGCCGCGGAGCTCGTTGCCGACGTGCTCCCGGTCGTCCTCCGGCCACTCCACGGTGTCCATCATGCTCACTGCGTCACGTAGCACCTAACTAGCTACTCCCCGCACCTCACCGACCCCTCTTGCGACAAGTTCGACTTCGGCCGAACTCCGGTGGCCACCAAAGTCGTCGCCGGTGCCAACTCCGGCCACCCCGACCCCAACGGACTCCACCAAGAGCTGCGGTTCGTCCTCAGCTCCTCTCCGGTGGCCTCCGCGGCTCGTTTGGTTGCCGGAACGGCAAAAACCACTTCCGCCGCCGCGTCGGGCTCGCCGGCGGCTAAACCCGATGCAGCCGACCCGGGTTTGACCACGGGTGGGCCCTGGTTGACTCCCCTGAGTCAATGACAGGTGGGGCCCAGCCCTGTTAACTAATTAGGATTAGTTTAAATTAATTTTAGTTTAACTAATCACACTGACACGCAGGACCCACTGTCAGGTTTGACCCGGACCGTGTCCCGTTGACCTGCTGATGTCACACTAACGTCAGGCTGACGCAGTAATTGATTTTCTGGATTTAATCTAATATAGGAAATTCCAGAATATAGTTTAAATTTCAAAAATTCACAACTTTTATTCTGTAACTCCAAATCAGACAAATTATATATGAAAAATGATCGAAAAAATCCAATCTATCCATCTGTACTATTTTCATGCATGATTAAACAAGTTAACTTGATGTTTAATGCAGAACAAGATATAACACCTTAAAGGGCCATGTATGAGTTTGAAATTTGAATCTTTGGTTCAAATTGGTTCAAACCCTTCTGGTCTTAGTTGCATTAGCCCAACACACTCATATTGCCATGTTTCATGCATGCCTCATATTGTCGCACATTGTTTGGTGATGGTTGTGTATCGGTGTTCTTTGCGGCAGGTTCTGCCTCCGAGGAGTACCGTGATTACCCTAACGAAGAACCGTATCAGTGCATCGAACCATCAGGCAAGCAACCAACCATTTGATCATATCGATACAATCCCATGTTCTCGCTCCTGCTCTCTTTTATTGCATTAAGACAACGCGTTTCAAACTGCTGTGTGCTACGGTAGTTGAACCCACTTCCTTTGCATGACCTGTCATTGCCACAGTAACTAGATGAAACCCACTAGCATGTGTAGGAGTTAATTGAGCCATATGTATGTGTTGTTCCTACCTTGCTATGCCTGCTATGCTTAAAGTCGTGTCAGGTCTGGTTCATCTGGGTGATGGGCTAGAGTGAAATGATTATGTCGGTAATGAGAGTGGTGTGGTGAACACGATTTGGTAAAGGTATCGATGAGAGGCCATGTAGGAGTACATGGTGGGTTGTTTCATTGAAGCCGACCTTAAGCACTGAGATCTGTATGTGTGATTTAAGATTCAGCTACTACCATGCATTGGGCCCGAAACCAATGGACCCTCTCGACTTCTTATTCACCCTAGTTCTCTGTCCAGGAGTTGCAAGTAGTTTCTGGTGTTTGTAGCCTACTGGAGGCCGTGGACAGCGCTGACCGTAGGGGTGGGCTGTGATGCGGTAGGTACGTGGCACGGTGTACCGAATACCCGTTAGGTATCTCGGGAACCCTGTTCACATCGTTTGGGGCTGTGAGCGAAACCTCGGCCGGATCTCCTCATGGATGGAACCCGAATAGGCGATAAACCTGGACTAGAGGCTTAGGTGATTAGGTAGGTCGTGGCCGACACCCACGTTGGGCTTCCGCTTGAAGGTTGCCGAGTACATGTCGTGTAAACGACGGTAAGTGGTGAGAGCGTGTATGAAGAAGTACACCCCTGCAGGGTTATCATGATCTATTCGAATAGCCGCGTCCGCGGTAAAGGACTACTTGGTTGCCTATACAGTTCATAGACAAGTAAATGGAAACTACTAAAAGCCTCAAGATAAGTGTGAGTGCCGAGGATGGCTCTTCCGTAGGAAGACGGAGGTGGATCCTCGGTAGTGTATTGAAGTGGTGAGTAGTGGACTCGTGTGCGCAAAACCATTTCAAGTTGGAGTCTCGTAGGATAGCCTAGCCAAGAGTCAAAGCTGGCTTGCTGCAACAACTCCACCAACCCTTCTTGATAATGTGCATGTATGTAGGATCTGATGTAAGTCTTGCTGAGTACCTTTGTACTCATGTTGCTATAATTTACATTTTTACAGAAGACGCTGCAACCCCTTCTGATGGGTTCTTCGTAGACGTTGACATCAATGAGTAGGCTAAGGCCCAGGTGGTGATCCTGAGCTTGTGAAGGACCACGTAGTACAGCTAGGCTTTCCAAGCCTCTTCTATTTTACTAGTTGTCTGTACTCAGACAAGCTACTTCCGCTGCTGGTTTGTATGACTGTATGACTTGAATGCTGGGTCGTGTGACCCGTACCTATGTGTATGTTATGTATGGCTCTCTGAGCCTTAAATAAAGTACTTGTGTCGTAGAGTCATGTTGTGATGCCCTGTTGTATTTGCACATATCGAGCATATTGTGTGTATGTTATTGAAATGCTTGGTATGTGTGGGATCTGACTATCTAGTTGTTTATCTTTAGTAGCCTCTCTTACCGGGAAATGTCTCCTAGTGTTACCGCTGAGCCATGGTAGCTTGCTACTGCTCTGGAACACTTAGGCTGGCCGGCATGTGTCCTTCTTCGTTCCCGTGTCTGTCCCTTCGGGGAAATGTCACGCATTGAGTACCGGAGTCCTGTTAGCCCGCTACAGCCCGGTTTACCGGAGTCCTGCTAGCCCAGTGCTACAGCCCGGACCCACTTGCTGATGACCGACACGTTCGAAGCTGGGTCATGGATGCCTGTCCCTGTAAGTCTGTGCCACTTTGGGTTTACGACTAGTCATGTCAGCCCGGGCTCCTTATCATATGGATGCTAGCGACACTATCATATACGTGAGCCAAAAGGCGCAAACGGTCCCGGGCAAAGGTAAGGCGACACCCGTGGGGATACCGTGCGTGAGGCCGCAAAGTGATATGAGGTGTTACAGGCTAGATCGATGTGACATCGAGTCGGGGTCCTGACAGCGTTGGCATCAGAGCCAGGACTGCCTGTAGGTTCTCCAAGCCAAACTGGTCGATGTTGAGTCTAGAAATTCTTTAGTTATATGTAGGGGAATTGTTTGTGGGTTGGAACGTAAGGCTCTTTTTACTTCTTTACCTTATGACATTCTGATCTGAGTCAGTCTATTCTTCCACCGGGGGTTAAGGAATTAGGATCTTTTCTCTCTATCAGGATCACGTGTTACTAATCAGTAGTACCTTATAGGTTTGATGGATACAAGCCTAGTTCAGTTCTACTACCACATTATGTTGTTAGGATGGACTCAGAACTTTGATATGATGATGTTGAGTGTGTATGAAATCCTTTGTCAAATGTCTCAAAATCCTTCTTGAGCATTTACAGCTGTTATGCTGCCGAAATTTTGCTAGAAATTCTAATGCCTTTGCATTATGGTTGTGCTTTCAGATGGCCACTCGCGACCTCAATCAAGTGGTTCGCCTGACTCGATGCCTAGATGTACCCGGCCATACCGCCATGTTGGTCAGGGTAATGACTGAGGCTGGATACCGTTGGTATCCCGAGTACACGGTCGAAGAGCAATTTCGAGACTTTAATCAAAGCCAGTATCTCTGCACTGTCAGGATATTTCCATCTTATCCTGGATCCACCGAGCCCCTTCACTGTTCCTATGGACTCGGGGTTACTATGGAGATGGCTGTGCAGGACGCCGCCTACTCTATGATGACCATCATGCGGGTCAGGTCTGGTCTATTTCGGGACTCTGATTTCCGGTATATGCCAGGATCACTTCCGGGAGCACAAGGGTATCTCCAGGCTATCTATGCTGACCCCACTCAGGAGGATTCACGGACACGCACCACTGCTGAGATGCTCGAGGATAAGGACCGTGAAAATCGGGCCTTGAGGCTAGAGCTCTTCAATACCCGTGCTGACCATTGGGCCACATTGACTCGGTTTGCACCGGCGGTGCAAGCTGGATATTCGGATATGCGCGATCTCTATCCTGTGAGATCTGCTTTGCCAGACGTGATGGGTTGGCGTGATGTAGGAGGCATCACCCCACCTCGCGGTCCCCGCAGGCCACCGTCTGTTGGTCCAAGACCTCATCCTAGCCCCTATGGTCCACAAGCTCCGCGAGATCGTCTGTTCCCGGATGATCATGTTGAGCTTCCAGGCTATGGAGGTGACTTCTACGAGAACTACTACGGGTCGGTCTGAGTTAGTGGTAGTGTCACTAGTTCGTACTAGCTGTGTCGTCTATCGTCCCGCGTGACTCGTGGGATATGACCTAGTTTGTACTCATTCCGGAGGGTCTCATGGACCGTAAACGTGAGGAATTTTGCAATTTCACCCAAGGCCGACTCTCTGTGGATGCTTATAGCAGGGAGTTTGGTAACCTCGCACGATATGCAACTGAGGAAGTTTCTACTGATGCTAAGAAGCAAGCAAGGTTCCGTAAGGGACTTAGTCCTGAGCTTCGCCGCGACCTCCGTCTGCATGAGTGCACATCTTTTCAGAAGCTTGTTAACAAGGCCATCAGTGCTGAGACTGGTCAGACTGATTATGACGCAACACGCAAGCATGGCCGTGACGTGGGTTCCTCATCCGGTGCTGGTCCTCAGAAGCGCCGCGTGTGGGTGCCCAACACTGCCCTGCCACCCAGGTTCACACCGAGGCCATCCTTCCAGGCGCCTCGCCCCGTTCAACAGTCTGCACCAGCCAAGTCCTATGGTGGTCCAACCAACAATGCTCCTCCACGTACCAGTTCTGTGACTTGCTTCAAGTGTGGGGAATCTGGCCACTATATGCGCGAGTGTCCCCAGACCAACCCCAACCAATCTGCTAAAGCTGTTGGCCGTGGCAAGCCGACAGGGAAAGTGTTCCACGCCAAGCCGGCCACCGCTGCTCGTGGCCATGTCAACTGTATCTCTGCCGAAGAAGCTCAAGAGGATCCCAACGTCGTTCTCGGTACGCTCCTTGTTAATTGCCACCCGGCATCTGTTCTTTTCGATACAGGAGCATCTCATTCATTTATATCCGAGAGCTATGCTCGTCTGCATAACACCGCATTCTGTGACATGCCATCCGCTATGGTAATTCAAACTCCGGGATCCAAATGGCAAACTTCTAGAGTAAGCCATGGAAATGAAATCCAAGTCGACAGACTTGTTTTCCTTGCATCTTTGATAGCCCTCAAATCTTCAGATATTAATATCATCTTGGGTATGGACTGGATGTCAGCTCATCATGCCCAAATTGATTGCTTCTCTAGGACTGTTCAACTCACCCATCCCTCGGGGAAGATAGTCAATGTCTTGACCCGAATAGCCAAGCGACAGTTATATTCTCTTAACGCCAGCCCTTTGCCAGACCTTGAGGACGTTCCGGTAGTCCGTGACTTCCCGGATGTCTTCCCAGAGGAATTGCCAGGTGTTCCACCTGACAGGGATGTTGAGTTCGTAATAGACCTTATTCCAGGAACCGTCCCGATTGCTAGAAGACCCTATAAGATGGCACCACTAGAACTAGCCGAGCTTAAGAAACAACTCGATGAGTCCTTGAAAAAGGGTTTCATCCGACCTAGTTCATCTCCGTGGGCTTGCCCCGTCCTCTTCGTCAAGAAGAAGGATGGTACGGACCGGATGGTTGTAGATTATCGACCTGTCAATTTGGTCACAATCAAGAACAAATATCCGCTCCCCAGGATCAACGACCTGTATGATCAGCTCGCTGGATCCTCAGTCTTCTCCAAAATGGATTTGAGGTTGGGCTACCATCAAATCAAAATCAGGAACGGGGACATTCCTAAAACGGCCTTTGTTACTCGTTATGGCCAATACGAGTACACCGTCATGTCCTTCGGTTTAACCAACGCTCCAGCCACCTTTTCTCGGTTAATGAACTCAATCTTCATGGAGTATTTGGATAAATTCGTCGTGGTTTACCTCGATGATATACTCATCTACTCCAAGAGCGAGGAAGAACATGCCGAACATCTAAGGCTAGTGTTGAAGAAACTTCGAGAGCATCGCCTTTATGCCAAATTTTCTAAATGTGAATTCTGGTTGTCAGAAGTGACCTATCTGGGTCATGTAATATCTGGTAAAGGTATTGCTGTTAACCCTGAGCGAGTTCAAGCCGTCCTTAATTGGACTCCACCTGAATCGGTCAAGCAAGTTCGGAGTTTTCTGGGCTTAGCGAGCTATTGCCGTCGCTTTGTCGAAAACTTCTCCAAAGTTGCTAAACCTCTAACCGAACTCCTCAAGAAAGATAAAAAGTTCGAATGGACTCCACAATGTGAGCATAGTTTTCAGGAACTGAAAAGACGTCTGACTTCTGCTCCCGTACTGGTACCGCCAGATTTCTCTAAGGACTTTGTTATCTACTGCGACGCCTCGCGACAAGGACTAGGTTGCATTCTCATGCAAGATCGACACGTAATTGCTTACGCTTCACGGCAATTGCACCCACATGAGGAGAATTATCCTACTCATGATCTAGAGCTTGCAGCCGTAGTCTATGCACTTAAAACCTGGCGACATTACCTCCTTGGTAATCGCTGCGAAATATTCACTGATCACCAAAGTCTGAAGTACATCTTCACCCAACCGGATTTGAATCTCAGGCAAAGACGTTGGGTCGAGTTGATCACAGATTTCGACTTAGGAATAACTTACACCCCAGGGAAAGCCAACGTCATGGCTGATGCGCTAAGTCGTAAATCTTATTGTAACAACCTGATGTTACAACAAAGTCAACCGCTTCTCCATGAGGAATTTCGGAAACTTAATCTCCACATTGTTCCTCAAGGATTCCTTTCCACCTTGGTGGCGAAACCTACCCTTACGGATCAGATCATCAAAGCACAGAAGGTAGATCCGGGAATTTCCCGCATCAGGAGAAACATCAAGAAAGGAGTTGCGAATTGTTTCTCCATTGATGATCAAGGGGTCGTATACTTCGGGAATCGACTAGTGGTTCCCAAAGTGCGAAACCTGAGGCGATTGATCCTTAAGGAAGCTCATGAATCTCCTCTCACTATTCATCCCGGTAGTACTAAGATGTATCAGGACCTACGCCAGAGGTTCTGGTGGACTAGGATGAAGAGAGAAATTGCTCAGTATATTGCTAATTGCGACGTCTGCCGTCGTGTAAAAGCAGAGCATCAACGGCCTGCTGGCACCCTTCAACCCTTAGCTATTCCTGAATGGAAATGGGATAAAATTGGTATGGATTTCATTACCGGTTTTCCCAGGACCAAGAGAGGGAATAATGCTATCTTCGTCGTTGTCGATCGTCTTTCCAAAGTGGCCCATTTCTTACCTGTTCGTGAGAGTATAACTGCTAGTCAATTGGCAGATTTATACATCTCCCGAATAGTGTCTCTCCATGGTGTTCCTTTGGAAATTAACTCGGATCGAGGAAGTCTTTTCACCTCTCGATTTTGGGAAAGTTTCCAAAATGCTATGGGAACCCGCCTTTCCTTTAGCACCGCCTTTCACCCTCAATCGAGTGGTCAGGTAGAACGCGTCAACCAAATTCTAGAAGACATGCTTCGAGCCTCTGTTATCTCATTCGGAATGGAGTGGGAGAAATGCCTTCCATTTGCCGAATTTGCTTATAACAACAGCTATCAATCTAGCTTGGGTAAAGCCCCTTTTGAAGTGCTCTATGGACGACGTTGTCGAACACCCCTTAACTGGTCAGAAACCGGGGAAAGACAATTCTTTGGCCCGGATATGATTCAGGAAGCGGAAGAGCAAGTTTGCATCGTTCGTGAAAAATTGAAAACAGCCCAATCTCGTCAAAAGAGTCAATATGACCGAAAACATAAGGCTATGACTTTCGAGGTTGACGAGAAGGCTTACCTCCGGGTTACTCCTCTGAAGGGAACCCATCGTTTCGGTATCAAAGGCAAATTGGCTCCTCGTTACATTGGACCTTTTCGCATTCTCGCTAAACGAGGAGAAGTTGCCTACCAGTTGGAACTACCTCCGCATCTCTCCAGAGTCCACGATGTTTTCCACGTTTCTCAACTCAGGCGTTGCTTCTCGGATCCTATCCGTGGAGTGGACCACGAAACGCTTGATCTCCAAGATAATCTCACGTATCGAGAGTACCCCATTCGTATCCTCGATCAGGCCGAGCGTACCACTCGACGTCATAATATCAAGTTTCTCAAAGTTCAATGGTCGCACCATTCTGAGGATGAAGCAACTTGGGAAAGGGAGGATCGTCTTCGACTCGAGTATCCTGCCTTCTTCCCGGAGGAACCCAAATCTCGGGACGAGATTCTTTTGAGTGGGGGTGAGTTGTCACACCCTAGCTAGTTCATGCATTAGAGTGTTGCATCATGTTTATTCTTTCATCAGAAACCTGAAATGGGGATGACAGAACCCCCAGCCCCCTCTGAAACCAACTAGGGTTTACTAAAAACTTTTTCAATGAACCTGAAATGCCCTTCTAAAATGCCCATCATTTTTGTCTTGGTTCAGAACCTCTGCCAGAAGTGATGCACATTTTCCTAGGTCATCTTAGGGTCTTTGAATTAAATCATAGATATTTGAATTTGGGCATTTAAAATTATATAAAATATTTAAATGCTCAAATATCTCCAAACTAAAATGTTTCATGTTGGAAATAATCCAACTATGGACCAGGAGTAGTTTGGTGATTTTAGGAGTTGCCTAAGTATTTTTATTAATTCAACAAAGTTGCAGAAGTATTAAAAAAACAGAAAACAGGAAAAATAGAAAAACTTACCTGGCGCCCAGCACCCGGCCCACCTGCCGGCCCAGCCCAGCGCCGCTCCAGCGAGCTGCTTGCCGGCCAGGCAGGCAGGCAGGTGCCCGACGGCGACCGCAGCGCGCGCCACGCACCTGCTCGCCGCCTCGCCGCTCCCCTCGCCCGGTGACGTCGTGGATCGCTCCCCCTCTCTTCCCCGAACCTCCCAGACACCCCCTCTCCTCTCCAGCTCCTCCCCCTCGCGCCCCCCCAGCCATGGCCGACGCTACCGCCGCCGTGCCTACGTCGTAGCCGTGCTCCCCGCCGCCCGTGCGTCCTCTCGTCGTGTCCAGGAGCTCCGCCGCTGTCCACTTCATCGAGCAAGCCGAGCCCCGAGCGCTCGCAACGCCCGAGTCCACCGCAACGACCTCGCCCGAACCGCCGTCGCCGGAGATCCCCTTCAACGCCGTCGTCGCTCCGGTCCGTCCCCGGCCGCACCAAGGGCTTCGTCGAACTCCCCGTGAGCTTAGCCATCTTCCCCTCCCTTCTTTTCTTGCTCCCGAGCCGTGTAGCGACCTCCCGGAGCTCAACCGCACCCACCGCCGCGGAGCTCGTCGCCGACGTGCTCCCGGTCGTCCTCCGGCCACTCCACGGTGTCCATCATGCTCACTGCGTCACGTAGCACCTAACTAGCTACTCCCCGCACCTCACCGACCCCTCTTGCGACAAGTTCGACTTCGGCCGAACTCCGGTGGCCGCCAAAGTCGTCGCCGGCGCCAACTCCGGCCACCCCGACCCCAACGGACTCCACCAAGAGCTGCGGTTCGTCCTCAGCTCCTCTCCGGTGGCCTCCGCGGCTCGTTTGGTTGCCGGAACGGCAAAAACCACTTCCGCCGCCGCGTCGGGCTCGCCGGCGGCTAAACGCCGGTGCAGCCGACCCGGGTTTGACCACGGGTGGGCCCTGGTTGACTCCCCTGAGTCAATGACAGGTGGGGCCCAGCCCTGTTAACTAATTAGGATTAGTTTAAATTAATTTTAGTTTAACTAATCACACTGACACGCGGGACCCACTGTCAGGTTTGACCCGGACCGTGTCCCGTTGACCTGCTGATGTCACACTGACGTCAGGCTGACGCAGTAATTGATTTTCTGGATTTAATCTAATATAGGAAATTCCAGAATATAGTTTAAATTTCAAAAATTCATAACTTTTATTCTGTAACTCCAAATCAGACAAATTATATATGAAAAATGATCAGAAAAATCCAATCTATCCATCTGTACTATTTTCATGCATGATTAAACAAGTTAACTTGATGTTTAATGCAGAACAAGATATAACACCTTAAAGGGCCATGTATGAGTTTGAAATTTGAATCTTTGGTTCAAATTGGTTCAAACCCTTCTGGTCTTAGTTGCATTAGCCCAACACACTCATATTGCCATGTTTCATGCATGCCTCATATTGTCGCACATTGTTTGGTGATGGTTGTGTATCGGTGTTCTTTGCGGCAGGTTCTGCCTCCGAGGAGTACCGTGATTACCCTAACGAAGAACCGTATCAGTGCATCGAACCATCAGGCAAGCAACCAACCATTTGATCATATCGATACAATCCCATGTTCTCGCTCCTGCTCTCTTTTACTGCATTAAGACAACGCGTTTCAAACTGCTGTGTGCTACGGTAGTTGAACCCACTTCCTTTGCATGACCTGTCATTGCCACAGTAACTAGATGAAACCCACTAGCATGTGTAGGAGTTAATTGAGCCATATGTATGTGTTGTTCCTACCTTGCTATGCCTGCTATGCTTAGAGTCGTGTCAGGTCTGGTTCATCTGGGTGATGGGCTAGAGTGAAATGATTATGTCGGTAATGAGAGTGGTGTGGTGAACACGATTTGGTAAAGGTATCGATGAGAGGCCATGTAGGAGTACATGGTGGGTTGTTTCATTGAAGCCGACCTTAAGCACTGAGATCTGTATGTGTGATTTAAGATTCAGCTACTACCATGCATTGGGCCCGAAACCAATGGACCCTCTCGACTTCTTATTCACCCTAGTTCTCTGTCCAGGAGTTGCAAGTAGTTTCTGGTGTTTGTAGCCTACTGGAGGCCGTGGACAGCGCTGACCGTAGGGGTGGGCTGTGATGCGGTAGGTACGTGGCACGGTGTACCGAATACCCGTTAGGTATCTCGGGAACCCTGTTCACATCGTTTGGGGCTGTGAGCGAAACCTCGGCCGGATCTCCTCATGGATGGAACCCGAATAGGCGATAAACCTGGACTAGAGGCTTAGGTGATTAGGTAGGTCGTGGCCGACACCCACGTTGGGCTTCCGCTTGAAGGTTGCCGAGTACATGTCGTGTAAACGACGGTAAGTGGTGAGAGCGTGTATGAAGAAGTACACCCCTGCAGGGTTATCATGATCTATTCGAATAGCCGCGTCCGCGGTAAAGGACTACTTGGTTGCCTATACAGTTCATAGACAAGTAAATGGAAACTACTAAAAGCCTCAAGATAAGTGTGAGTGCCGAGGATGGCTCTTCCGTAGGAAGACGGAGGTGGATCCTCGGTAGTGTATTGAAGTGGTGAGTAGTGGACTCGTGTGCGCAAAACCATTTCAAGTTGGAGTCTCGTAGGATAGCCTAGCCAAGAGTCAAAGCTGGCTTGCTGCAACAACTCCACCAACCCTTCTTGATAATGTGCATGTATGTAGGATCTGATGTAAGTCTTGCTGAGTACCTTTGTACTCATGTTGCTATAATTTACATTTTTACAGAAGACGCTGCAACCCCTTCTGATGGGTTCTTCGTAGACGTTGACATCAATGAGTAGGCTAAGGCCCAGGTGGTGATCCTGAGCTTGTGAAGGACCACGTAGTACAGCTAGGCTTTCCAAGCCTCTTCTATTTTACTAGTTGTCTGTACTCAGACAAGCTACTTCCGCTGCTGGTTTGTATGACTGTATGACTTGAATGCTGGGTCGTGTGACCCGTACCTATGTGTATGTTATGTATGGCTCTCTGAGCCTTAAATAAAGTACTTGTGTCGTAGAGTCATGTTGTGATGCCCTGTTGTATTTGCACATATCGAGCATATTGTGTGTATGTTATTGAAATGCTTGGTATGTGTGGGATCTGACTATCTAGTTGTTTATCTTTAGTAGCCTCTCTTACCGGGAAATGTCTCCTAGTGTTACCGCTGAGCCATGGTAGCTTGCTACTGCTCTGGAACACTTAGGCTGGCCGGCATGTGTCCTTCTTCGTTCCCGTGTCTGTCCCTTCGGGGAAATGTCACGCATTGAGTACCGGAGTCCTGTTAGCCCGCTACAGCCCGGTTTACCGGAGTCCTGCTAGCCTAGTGCTACAGCTCGGACCCACTTGCTGATGACCGACACGTTCGAAGCTGGGTCATGGATGCCTGTCCCTGTAAGTCTGTGCCACTTTGGGTTTACGACTAGTCATGTCAGCCCGGGCTCCTTATCATATGGATGCTAGCGACACTATCATATACGTGAGCCAAAAGGCGCAAACGGTCCTGGGCAAAGGTAAGGCGACACCCGTGGGGATACCGTGTGTGAGGCCGCAAAGTGATATGAGGTGTTACAGGCTAGATCGATGTGACATCGAGTCGGGGTCCTGACACATGCGACGAGCGTGGAACAACGAGCCGGCCGGAGTCAGTGATGGGGTGGTGGTGCGTCTGTCCCGCTGCATGAAGGGGTGCAGCGATGAGGCCTGCTGCTCGTTCGTTGCCGGGCCAATGGCAGCGTTGGCAGCCGGGTGATGGACAATGGCGGGGAGGTCCGCCAACGGGCACCGTTTGAGCGACACAGGCAGCGAGGGCGGCGCGGCGCTCAGTACGGGCTCGGCGAGCGTCAGACATGGATACGAGGGAGCAGTGGAACACGGATCGATGGAAGAAAAGACTTCAGCGCACCCCTACCTGGCTGGCTAATGTCGGATTACGGGTTCCGGCAAACCCTTGAGGATCAAACACTGGGATGCGCACGAAGATCTCTCTCCCCCGCGAGCCCACTCTCGCAACGATCTCTAAGCCTAGCTCACCGTACCCGAAGAACAAGGGACACGAGGGTTTATATTGGTTCGGGCCACCGTCGTGGTGTAATACCCTACTCCAGTGTGGTGTGGTGGATTGCCTTGTAGGCTGAGGATGAACAAGTAAAAGGGATGAACAGCCTCCTAAGGCGAGGTGTTCCTGAGCTCGATGATCTTGTGTGTGTGTGGATGGATTGGTGATCCTCCCCCCCCCTCTATGGTGGTAGCTAGTCCTATTTATAGAGAGCCTTGGTCCTCTTCCTATATATTAGGCGGGAAGGGATCCCACAAAGGCCAATTTGAAGGGGGACAACTAGTACAGGCTATCCTAACAAAAGGTGGTCTTCCCCTACCAAAGGCACTGGTGGTGACGCTATCGTGGGATCTGCGGTGACCTCCGTCCTGCCGTCCTGCTGCCCTTAGTCTCGTTGCACCAATATGGAAACATTTTCCTGATGCCTCGGGACTCCTCGCCTGCACTTGCCCCTTTAGCACCAAAGATGCAATGAGTACTCTGCACCCACTGGCACCCTCCTTCCTTCGTCGTCATGGCTCACGTCACGCGCTCCTCGTGAGGTGCCCCTTGCATAGACATCTCCGCCCCTCAGGAGCCAGCCTAGGGAGGCTGCCCCTGAGGAGCTCTTAGCGTCGTTCGCCTCCCGAGGCTTGGCAACTTGTGAGGGTCTTGAATGGTTGCTGATGAAGAAGGGTCGTACCAGGCCGCTGGTGGAGCCATGCCCTGGGCCGCAGGCAGGCAAATCCGGGTACCCCCGTTCCCAGGAGACCAACAGTTGTGCCTTGATGTTTGCCTCCTTTGTGGCCAGGCCAACTCCGGTGGCGAAGAAGAAGAAGTAGGGGGCCAGAACCTCGGAGGCCAAGCAGCTTGCCGCGGCCGCGCCTCCTCTGGCGCAGAAGGATGGGACCTGCCCATGTGCCCCTATGATTGGGTTGTCCTCCCAAGACTCGGAGCTTCGTCAGGAGGAGGCGGCCTCTGCGGCCAAGCCGGCTCCGGAGGCACTCGTCTTCAGCTCGCCTACTCAGATCACAAAGGCTTCGGAGCCCCCGACTCTCTCTACCGCTACTTCTTCGCCGGTCCTGGCGCTAGCGCCATCTCCTCCCCTGTCTATCTCGCTACTGAACCTTGGTCCTTCTGCCACGCCCGGTGCTCTGGAGGAGGCTCGTTCCACATTGGAAAAGCTTCGGGATGATCTTCAAGGCCCTGACCGGCGCATGGCGTCGAGACGCCTGGAGCTGATCTCAGGGTGGCTCCGTGCCGAGGCATCCCTTATGGCGGCCTGGGGCCAGGCCATGGCGGCCTCAGAGTATGGCGAGCATGTGGCTGGCCTGGCCTGGGCCACTCAGGATGCGGCGTTGAAAGACGCCAAGGCCGCCGTGGAGCGCTACCTAGCAGTGGAGGCCGAGCTAAAGACCCTCCGTTGCAGGCAGGCCACCAAGGCCCGTTGCGAGGAGGAGTTGTATGTCCGAGAAACTGCAGTCGCCGACCACGACACCTAGCTGGAGCAGGCGGACGAAAGGTAGGCCGCAAAGCGCGACCGCCTGGAGAAGCTGAAGAAAGAGGTGGAGACGGAGAAGGCCCAGCTGGAGGCCAAAGCAAAACTTCTTGCCGAGGGGCGTGCCACCTTTGACTCCCTTGAACAAAGGTCCCACAAGGCACTGCAAGATCTCTACGGGAGGGGGTTGAAGGAGCCATTGGTGACTGCGGAGGAAGGTCCCGCCGAGCTGCTTCCCCAGCTTGTCACGACGCTAGAGGGCGTTGTCATTGGGGTTGGCCCCATGGTGGAAGGAGAAGCCCGTGCGCTTTCCACCTCGGCCGTGACGCGTGTCTTCAGCCATCTCCATCTTCGCTCCCCAACTTCAAATTCGGCGCCTTGCTTGAGCCCATGGACCTGGAGCGCTGCACCACCGCAGCCGCAGCTGTGGAGGACCATGTGGAGGCCCTTCCGCGGAAGTTCCATGCCGTCGACCCGCGACCATGGCTGATGGCGCCACCGACCCACGACCACGGCTATCGGCAAGGGCGATGGCGACATTGTCGATGACAAGGCTTCCAATGCCCGCGACGGCTAGCTGATGGTGATTCCTCTGTTTGACTCCTGCAATATGTATCGTGCCTTGTGGAGGCGTCAAAACTTATGCTTGGTACTTTTAAGAGACAGTATGCTTTGTAATAATCCCCTGATTTCCTTCCGATTTGCTTTGATGTTCTACATCGGAAGGGCCCGGCCCCGCGCATACCTCAATCGCCATTGGGTCGTTTGGATCACCAGGACGGTGTCGGCATTCTGGGAACGGGGGTCCCCAGACTTGCCTGCCTGCACCCCGCGGCGTGGCTAAGCGAGCAGGCCATACTGTCCATCTTCATCAACAAGGCATCCAAGACCCTCGCGAGGGGCCAAGCGTCGCGAGGCGGACGACACAAGACCTCCTCTGGAGTGGCCTAGTCGGGCAGGATCACGAGGGGTGGAGATCAAGGCGAGGCAAACCTCACGAGGCTCTCGTGAGGTGAGCCATGATGATCGACATCAGGCGGGCACCAGCGCGTGCAGCATCCTTGTTTCCTCTTTGGTGCTAAGGATGCCAGCGCAGGCGAGGAGTACCGAGGCATCAGGCAAAGGTTGCCATATCGGTGCAACAAGACCAACACCAAAAGGACCGCAAGACAGAGGTCATTGTGGATCCCAAGATGGGGTCACCGCCAAAGCCTTTCACAGGCGGAGACCGCCTTTGTCAGTATAGCTTGTACTAGCTGTCCCCCTTCAAAATTGCCAGTCATTGTTGAATCCCTTCCCGCTCAATATTTGGGAAGAGGACCTGGGCCTCTACAAATAGGGCTAGCCACCACCATAGGCAGAGAGCCTGAAGATCATCCCCACACACACAAGTTAGCCAAGCACAAGAACACCTCACCCTCAGGAGGCTGGTCTTCCCCTTGTATTGTTCGTCATCAGCCCAAGAGGCAATCCACCACCACCACACTGGAGTAGGGTATTACACCACAACGGTGGCCCGAACTAGTATAAATCTTCCGTATTTCTGTGTTTCGAGTTCGTCGACTTCGTCCGCGAGATCTTAGCGAGCTAGGGCATAGATCGGTGATGTCTACTACACAACCTTCTTCTTGTAGATGTTGTTGGGCCTCCAAGTGCAGAGGTTTGTAGGATAGTAGCAAATTTCCCACAAGTGGATGACATAAGCTTTATCAATCCGTAGGAGGCGTAGGATGAAGATGGTCTCTCTCAAGCAACCCTCCAAGCAAATAACAAAGAGTCTCTTGTGTCCCCAACACACCCAATACAATGGTAAATTGTATAGGTGCACTAGTTCGGCGAAGAGCTGGTGATACAAGTGGTATATGGATAGTAGATAAAGGTTTTCGTAATCTGAAATTATAAAAACAGCAAGGTAACCAATGGTAAAAGTGAGCGTAAATGGTATTGCAATGCGTTGAAGGCCTAGGGTTCATACTTTCGCTAGTGCATGTTCCCTCAACAATAATAACATAATTGGATCATATAACTATCCCTCAACATGCAGCAAAGAGTCACTCCAAAGTCACTAATAGCGGAGAACGAACAAAGAGATTATGGTAGGGTACGAAACCACCTCAAAGTTATTCTTTCCAATCAATCCGTTGGGCTATTCCTATATAAGCGTCACAAACAGCCCTAGAGTTCATACTAGAATAACACCTTAAGACACAAATCAACCAAAACCCTAATGTCACCTAGATACTCCAATGTCACCTCAAGTATCCGTGGGTATGATTATATGATATGCATCACACAATCTCAGATTCATCTATTCAACCAACACATAGAACCTCAAAGAGTGCCCAAAAGTTTCTACCAGAGAATCACGACGAAAACGTGTGCCAACTCCTATGCATAGGTTCATGGGCGGAACCCGCAAGTTGATCACCAAAACAAACATCAAGTGAATCACGTGATATCCCATTGTCACCATAGATACGCATGGCAAGACATACATCAAGTGTTCTCAAATCTTTAAAGACTCAATCTGATAAGATAACTTCAAAGGGGAAACTCAATCCATTACAAGAGAGTAGAGGGGGAGGAGAAACATAAGATCCAACTATAATAGCAAAGCTCGCGATACATCAAGATCGTATCACCTCAAGAATATGAGAGAGAGAGAGAGAGAGATCAAACACATAGCTACTGGTACATACCCTCAGCCCCGAGGGAGAACTACTCCCTCCTCGTCATGGAGAGCACCAGGATGATGAAGATGGCCACCGGAGAGGGATTGCCCCCTCCGGCAGGGTGCCGGAACGGGTCTAGATTGGTTTTCGGTGGCTACGGAGGCTTCTGGCGGCGGAACTCCCGATCTATTATGCTCCCCGGTCGTTTTAGGGTATATGGAGATTTATAGGTAGAAGAAATACGTCAGCGGGCCACGAGGGGCCCATGAGGGTGGAGGGCGCGCCCAGGGGGGTGGGCGCGCCCCTGCCTCGTGGCCTCCTTGTAGATCACCTGACGTGCACTCCAAGTCTTCTGGGCTTCTTCTGATCCAAAAATAAGTTTCGTTAAGTTTCAGGTCAATTGGACTCCGTTTGGTTTTCCTTTTCGGCGATATTCTAAAACAAGGTAAAAACAGAAACTGGCACTGGGCTCTAGGTTAATAGGTTAGTCCCAAAAATAATATAATAGTGTCTAATAAAGCCCATAAACATCCAAAACAGATAATATAATAGCACGGAACATTCAAAAATTATAGATACATTGGAGACGTATCAGCATCCCCAACCTGAATTCCTGCTCGTCCTCGAGTAGGTAAATGATAAAAACAGAATTTTTGATGTGGAATGCTACCTAACATATTTCGCTAAGTAATTCTCTTTATTGTGGCATGAATGTTCAGATCCATAAGATTCAAGACAAAGTTTAATATTGACATAAAAATAATAATACCTCAAGCATACTAACCAAGTAATCATGTCTTCTCAAAATATGATGGCCAAAGAAAGTTATCCCTACAAAATCATACAAAATATTTAAATCATGCACAACCCCAATGACAAGCCAAGAAATTGTTTCATACTTTTGATGTGCTCAAACTTTTTCAATCTTCACGCAATACATGAGCATGAGCCATGGACATAGCACTATAGGTGGAGTAGAATGGTGGTTGTGGAGAAGACAAAAAGGAGAAGATAGTCTCACAACAACTAGGCGTATCAACGGGCTATGGAGATGCCCATCAATAAATATCAATGTAAGAGAGTAGGGATTGCCATGCAACGGATGCACTAGAGCTATAAGTGTATGAAAGCTCAACAAAAGAAACTAGTGGGTGTGCATCCAACTTGCTTGCTCACGAAGACCTAGGGCATTTTGAGGAAGCCCATCATTGGAATATACAAGCCAAGTTCTATAATGAAAGATTCCCACTAGTATATGAAAGTGACAACATAGGAGATTCTCTATCATGAATATCATGGTGGTACTTTGAAGCACAAGTGTGGTAAAAGGATAGTAGCATTGCCCCTTCTCTCTTTTTCTCTCATTTTTTTTATTTTTTATTTTTTTATTTGGGCCTTTCTCTTCTTTTTATGGCCTCTTTTTTTGGGCTTCTTTGGCCTCTTTTATTTATTTATTTTCACCCAGAGTCTCATCCTGATTTATGGGGGAATCATAGTCTCCATCATCCTTTCCTTGCTGGGACAATGCTCAAATAATGATGATCCTCACACTTTTACTTACTTACAACTCAAGAATTACAGCTCGATACTTAGAACAAGATATGACTCTATATGAATGCCTCCGGCGGTGTATCGGGATGTGCAATGATGCATGAGTGACATGTATGAAAGAATTATGAACGGTGGCTTTGCCACAAATACGATGTCAACTACATGATCATGCAAAGCAATATGACAATGATGAAGCGTGTCATAATAACGGAACGGTGGAAAGTTGCATGGCAATATATCTCGGAGTGGCTATGGAAATGCCATGATAGGTAGGTATGGTGGCTGTTTTGAGGAAGGTATATGGTGGGTTTGAGGTACCGGCGAAAGTTGCGCTGTACTACAGAGGCTAGCAATGGTGGAAGGGTGAGAGTGCGTATAATCCATGGACTCAACATTAGTCATAAAGAACTCACATAATTATTGCAAAAATTTATTAGTTATCGAAACAAAGTACTACACGCATGCTCCTAGGGGGATAGATTGGTAGGAAAAGACCATCGCTCGTCCCCGATCGCCACTCATAAGGAAGACGTTCAATAAATAAATCATGCTCCGACTTCATCACATAACGGTTCACCATACGTGCATGCTACGGGAATCACAAACTTCAACACAAGTATTTCTCAAATTCACAACTACTCAACTAGCATGACTCTAATATCACCATCTCCATATCTCAAAACAATTATCAAGTATCAAACTTCTCTTAGTATTCAATGCACTCTATATGAAAGTTTTTATTATACCCCTCTTGGATGCCCATCATAATAGGACTAGATTCATAACCAAAGCAAATTACCATGCTGTTCTAAAGACTCTCAAAATAATATGAATGAAGCATGAGAGTTCATCTATTTCTATAAAATAAAATCACCACCGTGCTCTAAAAGATATAAGTGAAGCACTAGAGCAACAACAAACTACTCCGAAGGATATAAGTGAAGATCAATGAGTAGTCGAATAATTATGCAACTATGTGAAGACTCTCTAACATTTAATAATTTCAGATCTTGATACTTTATTCAAACAGCAAGAAAAACAAAATAAAATGATATCTAAGAATAGCAAACATCATGTGAAGAAGCAAAAACTTAGGATCAACCGAAGTAACCGATAGTTGATGAAGAAGAAAGGTGGGATGCCAACCGGGGCATCCCTAAGCTTAGACGCTTGAGACCTATTGAAATATTATCTTGGGATGCCTTGGGAATCCCCAAGCTTTAGCTTTTGTGTCTCATTAATTCCTCTCATATCACGGTCTCCCTAAATCTCAAAAGCTTCATCCACACAAATCTCAACAAGGACTCGTGAGATAAGTTAGTATAAACCATTCCAAAACCTTATCATACTGTACTGTAGCAAATAACTAAGATTATTATTCAACATTGCATACTAAATGCCTCTGCATATTTAATAGTCCTATCCTCAAATAGAATCATTAAAGAAGCAAACATATGCAAACAATGCAAACATAACAGCAATCTTCCTAAACAGGATAGTCTGTAAAGAGTGCAGGAAGATCCATACTTCCCTAACATCAAAAATTATGAAAGAAAATTCCCACTGTAGTAAAGTTATCATATCTTAATATTAAAAAGGTTTCAACATTTTATCACATTCTGACTTTTCTAAGGAATTATTGCAACAATGGTAAACTTTCTGTTTTCAAATAGCAACATGAAGACTTGTAACATAGGCATAGTAAAGACTATCAATGCCACTTTTATTGAAATGAAAGATGCAAAACATTTTTCTAAATAAAAGAAATCAAATCCTAACAATATAAATTGATGCTCCAAGAAAAACACATATCATGTGGCGAATAAAAATATAGCTCCAAGTAAAGTTACCGATGAACGAAGAGGAAAGAGGGGATGCCTTCCGGGGCATCCCCAAGATTAGGCTCTTGGCTATCCTTGAATATTACCTTGGGGTGCCTTGGGAACCCCAAGCTTAGGCTCTTACCACTCCTTATTCCATAGTCCATCGAATCCTTACCCAAAACTTGAAAACTTCACAACACAAAACTTAACAGAAAACTCGTAAGCTCCGTTAGTATAAGAAAATAAATCACCACTTCAAGGTACTGTAATGAACTCATTCTTTAATTATATTGGAGTTAAACCTACTGTATTCCAACTTCTCTATAGTTTATAAACTCTTTTACTAGCCATAGATTCATCAAAATAAGTAAACAACACATGAAAAACATAATCTATCAAAAACAGAACAGTCTGTAGTAATATGGATCAAACGTATACTTATGGAACTCATAAAATTCTCAAATAAATTGATGTACCTGAGGCATTTCTCTATTAATCATCTTCAAAAATAATTAACTAAATATCACTTTCCAAATAAAAATGGCAGCAATTCTTGTGAGCGCTAAAGTTTCTGTTTTTTACAGCAAGATCAACAAGACTTTCCCCAAGTCTTCCCAACGGTTCTACTTGGCACAAACACTAATTAAAAGCATACAACTACATCTAAACAGAGACTAGATGAATTATTTATGACTAAACAGGAGCAAAAAGCAAGGAACAAAAATAAAATTGGGTTGCCTCCCAATAAGCGCTATCGTTTAACGCCTCTAGCTAGGCATGATGATTTCAATGATGCTCACATAAAGGATAAGAATTGGAACATAAAGAGAGCATCATGAAGAATATGACTAACACATTTAAGTCTAACCCACTTCCTATGCATAGGGATTCTGTGAGCAAAAAACTTATGGGAACAATAATCAACTTACATAGGAAGGTAAAACAAGGGTAACTTAAAAACTTTAAGCACATAGAGAGGAAACTTGATATTATTGCAATTCCTACAAGCATATATTCCTCCCTCATAATAATTTTCAGTAGCATCATGAATGAATTCAACAATATAACGAGCACCTAAAGCGTTCTTTTCATGATCTACAAGCATAGAAATTTTATTACTCTCCACATAAGCAAAATTCTTCTCATTCAGAATAGTGGGAGCAAACTCAACAAAATAATTATCATGTGAGGCATAATCCAATTGAAAATTAAAATCATGATGACAAGTTTCATGGATATCATTATTCTTTATAGCATACAATTCATCACAATAATCATCATAGATAGCAATTTTGTTCTCATAATCAATTGGAACCTCTTCCGTAATAGTGGATTCATCACAAAATAAAGTCATGACCTCTCCAAATCCACTTTCATCAATATAATTACCATAAATAGGAGGCATGCTTTCATCATAATAAATTTGCTCATCAAAACTTGGGGGACAAAAAATATCCTCTTCACCAAACATAGCATCCCCAAGCTTGTGGCTTTGCATATCATTAGCAAGATAGATATTCAAGGAATTCATACTAACAACATTGCAATCATGCTCATCATTCAAAGATTTAGTGCCAAACATTTTAATGCATTCTTCTTCTAGCATTTGAGCACAATTTTCCTTTCCATCATACTCACGAAAGATATTAAAAAGATGAAGCGTATGAGGCAAACTTAATTCCATATTTTTTGTAGTTTTCTTTTATAAACTAAACTAGTGACAAAACAAGAAACTAAAAGACACGATTGCAAGATCTGAAGATATACCTTCAAGCACTAACCTCCCCAGCAACGGCACCAGAAAAGAGCTTGATGTCTACTACACAACCTTCTTCTTGTAGACGTTGTTGGGCCTCCAAGTGCAGAGGTTTGTAGGACAGTAGCAAATTTCCCTCAAGTGGATGACCTAAGGTTTATCAATCCGTAGGAGGCATAGGATGAAGATGGTCTCTGTCAAGCAACCCTGCAACCAAATAACAAAGAGTCTCTTGTGTCACCAACACACCCAATACAATGTTAAATTGTATAGCTGCACTAGGTGATACAAGTGGTATATGGATAGTAGATAAAGGTTTTTGTAATATGAAATTATAAAAACAGCAAGGTAACTAATGGTAAAAGTGAGCGTAAATGGTATTGCAATGCGTTGAAACAAGGCCTAGGGTTCATACTTTCGCTAGTGCAAGTTCCCTCAACAATAATAACATAATTGGATCATATAACTATCCCTCAACATGCAACAAAGAGTCACTCCAAAGTCACTAATAGTGGAGAACGAACGAAGAGATTATGGTAGGGTACGAAACCACCTCAAAGTTATTCTTTCTAATCAATCCATTGGGCTATTCCTATATAAGCGTCACAAACAGCCCTAGAGTTCGTACTAGAATAACACCTTAAGACACAAATCAACCAAAACCCTAATGTCACCTAGATACTCCAGTGTCACCTCAAGTATCCGTGGGTATGATTATACGATATGCATCACACAATCTCAGATTCATCTATTCAACCAACACATAGAACCTCAAAGAGTGCCCAAAAGTTTCTACCAGAGAATCACGATGAAAACGTGTGCCAACTCCTATGCATAGGTTCATGGGCGGAACCCGCAAGTTGATCACCAAAACAAACATCAAGTGAATCACGTGATATCCCATTGTCACCATAGATACGCATGGCAAGACATACATCAAGTGTTCTCAAATCTTTAAAGACTCAATCTGATAAGATAACTTCAAAGGGGAAACTCAATCCATTACCAGAGAGTAGAGGGGGAGGAGAAACATAAGATCCAACTATAATAGCAAAGCTCGCGATACATCAAGATCGTATCACCTCAAGAACACGAGAGAGAGAGAGAGATCAAACACATAGCTACTGGTACATACCCTTAGCCCCGAGGGAGAACTAGTCCCTCTTCTTCATGGAGAGCACCGGGATGATGAAGATGGCCACCGGAGAGGGATTGCCTCCTCCGGCAGGGTGCCGGAACGGGTCTAGATTGGTTTTCGGTGGCTACGGAGGCTTTTGGCGGCTGAACTCCCGATCTATTATGCTCCCCGATCGTTTTAGGGTATATGGAGATATATAGGCGGAAGAAATACGTCAGGGGGGCCACAAGGGGCCCACGAGGGTGGAGGGCGTGCCCCCTGCCTCGTGGCCTCCTCGTAGTTCCCCTAACATGCACTCTAAGTCTTCTCGGCTTCATATGATCCAAAAATAAGTTCCATGAAGTTTCAGGTCAATTGGACTCCGTTTGGTTTTCCTTTTCTGCGATATTCTAAAACAAGGTAAAAAACAAAACTGGCACTGGGCTCTGGGTTAATAGGTTAGTCCCAAAAATAATATAAAAGTGTCTAATAAAGCCCATAAACATCCAAAACAGATAATATAATAGCATGGAACAATAAAAAATTATAGATACGTTGGAGACGTATCAATCGGTTGGAGGAAAGGGTTTGCACCAAGTGTTCGAACCTTAAGGGTTTGCCGGAACCGGACATCCGACAGACGGGACCAAGGGGTGAGGGGCTACGCAACCAGTTAGGCTCCTAAGTCACGATGCTCAGGAGTCCCCCTTGACGTGCAAACAGTCCTCCGGAAGGTGATGCGAGAGTAGGCGGTAGCTTTATGCGTCGGCTGGGCCCGCCCCCGCGCATACCTCAACCGCTGTTGGGTCGTCCGAATCACCTAGAGGAAACAAAGGGGTGAGGGGCTACGCGACCAGTTAGGCTCCTGAGTCACGATGCTCAAGGGTCCCCCTTGATGTACAAACAGACCTCCATACCTTTCCTCGCTGAGGTCCCACTCAGGAGGGGCGCGCGAAGACAAGGTCCGAGGGACCTGGCAGGGTGGCGTACGCTAGGTGTGACCTGAGCGTAGCCTCCCGTGATCAGCGCCCTCGCGCGACTCTCTAGGAGGAAAAGCGTTGCGGTGAGCCTGAGCCTGGGGCTCCTTGCAGTTATTGCAGCCATTGGGCCGCCCTTAGTTGTTGCAGAGCATGGCGCTTCCGCACTTGCACGGGCATATCCACTCCTCGACCGTGTCGACTGCCAGTGCAGAGCATGGTGCTTCCACTGGTGCGTGGGTGGGGGCTCCCTCTAAGTGGAGCCACCGGGGCGTGTACAGCCCCGCCCTGACACGTGGCTCGCACGGCAGGGCTGGAGGAGGTGTGTCTGGGCACTCGTGAGCCATCGGGGGACTCACGAGGCCCTACCTCAAGGCGGGTTGCGCCTAAATTTGATTCGGAACACTTGTGTCGGTCCTGCGAGATGGTTAGGCTGCCTACGCCGAGTGAATCTGCTGAGGTTATCACATGAGAAGGCTAAACACCAACAACCCCAAGAGGTGACGTGAATGGGGCCGGCGCACCAGACAGAGCTCAGTCGTTGGGTTTATCAACGCTCCAGGGATAGTCCCAAGCACACACGTCGTGCCCAGTCTTCTCATGCGGAGGTCCTGAAGAAAGAAACCGGCGGGCGGCTCCCTTGGTGACGAAGCAGTGGATCATGCACCCTGGCTTGCCTGCCCATGATTAGCTCATGTAAGAGCTGTCAAATTTCGGGTTCCAGCAAAACCCTTGAGGTTCGAACACTTGGGTCCGCACGAATATCTCTCCCCCTCTAGCTCTCGCCCTCACCGCAATCTCAAGGCTTAGCATGTCGAACCCGCAGAACAAAGGGACATAAGATTTATACTTGTTCGGGCCACCGATGTGGTGTAATACCCTACTCCACTGTGGTGTGGTGCATTGCCTCTGGGGCTGAGGATGAACAGTTACAAGGGAAGAACAGCCTCCTGAGGAGAGGTGTTCTTATGCTTGGTGAGCTTGTCTGGTGGCCTTGGAGGAATGGATCCAATCCAAGATGAGATGCCTCCCTACAGTGGTGGCTAGTCCTATTTATATGGGACCAGGTCCTCTTCCGAAATATTAGGCGGGAAGGGATCCCACAATGGCCAGTTTGAATGGGGATAGCTAGTACAAGCTATCTTGACAAAAGATGGTCTTCGGCTACCAAAGGCTCTAGTGGTGACGCCCATCCTGGGCTCCACGGTGACCTCTGTCCTGCCGTCCCGCTGGCCTTAGTCTCATTGCACCGATATGGAAACCTTTGCTTGACACTCGAGACTCCGGGCCTATGCTTTCTTATTTAGCACCAAAGGGGAAAAGAGGACACTGCACACTGGCGCCCGCCTGGCCTCGGTCATCATGGCTTGTGTCACAGGAACCTCGTGAGGTGCTCCTTGCCCTGATCTCTCTGCTCCATGCGAGCCATCCTAGTGAGGCCGCCCTCGAGGAGGTCTTGCATCGTCCGCCTCGCGAGTCTTGGCCCCTCGCGAGGGTCTTGAGTGTTTGCTAGTGAAGATTGGCCATACAAGGCCGCTCGTGGAGCCACGTCGTGGGCCGCAGTAAGGCAAGTCTGGGGACCCCATTCCCAGGACACTGACAGTAGCCCCCGGGCCTAAGGCGCGCTTGGGCTTGGCTTCGAGGCGAAGCCATGGGGCAAGTGCGGAGCGCCACGGGCCCTAACAGCCTGCGGCCTCGGTTGACACGTGGCGGTTGATTGGTCGTTGGCGTCTCCACTTCCCCATGCAACCTTGATATTCGCCTGGCTAGGCGGCCACCAGGGCTCACACAGTTATCCCCCCATTCCTGGTGAAGTGCCCCTCCAACACTCTTGCCTTTCCGAAACAATAACTTCCTCTTCCAATCTGTCCTTAGCTCGGCCTTCCTCGCTGCCATGGCACCCCGACGAACGGAGATGGAAAAGAAGAAGCCACAGTCTTCAGCAGGGCCACCCCCGGCCGTTGAACCCACTGTTGGCCGGTCACTGGTGTTCAACCAGGAAGCCATGGACAAGGTCCGCCCTGCTCTCGTTGCTGACTTCAAAGAATGGGGAGGACGGCGGCCTAGCCCGCATCGCACGCCTCCATGGACAGGACAACCACCGATGATCCATTCCTCATCGACGCCCTGTGGGCTGGCCTGGTTCGTCCTTTCTCTGCGTTCTTCAACGTCGTGCTCTCCCACTATCAGATCCATATGTTGCACCTAGATCCCCAATCAGCCTCCCTTCTTGCCGTCTTCGCTTTCATCTGCGAGGCCATGGTGGGAATTCCCCCTTCCGTGGCCCTACTACGCCATTTCTTCTCGCTGCACCTGACTAGCCCTCAGCAGTGCTCGGGATGCTTGAGTTTCCAGGCCGTGGCTGCGATGGCTGGCTCGGGGATTTATTTTGACCTTCCATCATCCTCAAGCGAGTTTCGGGGACGGTGGGTGTATGTGGACGTCAGTGTGCTGAGCCCCTTGCTCTCGCCCCCCTCCATACACCAGGGGTCGTCAGGGGGACGTCAGTATATGGATGGCTAAGGTGTGGCTGTATCCTCCGACGCCGCATCGTGCCACTCCAGCACCATTCCTGGCTGTTGTGGGCCCTGTCCGGTGGCCAGGATCTCATAAGGCTTCAGGAGTCGGGGCTTCCGCTCGAGGCGCGAAGAACAATGCTCGAGGTCTTTATGGGCGACCCCTCGCTAGCTGACATGCCGCAGGAGGGCTCTCTTGTACTGCTGCTCAAACAGGGTGGAGTTCGCGGGGCAGATGCCCCCTTCGATGAATGGGGGCTGCGTCCAGTTGGGCTTGGAGGGCCCCGCGAGAACCCTGTCTTCGTGGTTGCCCTCCCTGCCGCCAGCGCCGACCTTGCCCAAGAGTGGATGCACGGGGGCGAGCACCGCTGGAGGCCAGAGGCGCGGGTGCTGCGGCGTTGACGCTGCTGGAGGCTCCTGAGGTGCCACCCCGGGAGCCCGTGACTCTTGCCTGGGGCTGACAGCTGAGGAGGCGATGCAATCCACTGCTCCTGAGGTTGAAGCTTTCGAGGTCACGGTGGGCCATCATGAGGCGGTGCACGAGGGATCTCCTCAACCTAGCACTCCCGAGGCCATCTCCTCGGGAGGCACACCAACTGTGCCCCACGCTGGTTGCCACATCCAATGCTTCGGCTGGCTCCGTCTGGACTTCGATGCGGTCCACTAGAGGAGAGGGTCCCCAAGCTGCAGTAGTGATGCCTTCCGGCCACTGAAGCAGAGGAAGTATATCGCCATAGACGAGTAAGTACCTTATCTTTGTAATTTCTTGAGCGCTACTTCTTCTCCTCACTGTGGCTCCTCAGGGTCACTTCTGCTAAGGCGGCGAAGTCTCCCGGGAAGCAACCATCTCCTGCCTCGAATTCCCTGCTGGCCATGAGCGCCCAGCATGCCGCACCTGGTGCGAGGTTGACTGGAGAGGCAGACAAGTAACTTGGAGCCTTGAGCCCGCACCTTTGCCGTCTCTCCTTCGTGGCCTCTCTTGGAGCGCGGCAAGTGTGCCAAGGGCTCCTCCTCTGGTTATGGATGGTGGCTTGATGACTTCGATCCTGGCTTCTTATTCGAGCAGCGGGCCTCAAACCATCCGGACCCGTGCTGAAGCCCGGATGGAGACCCAGGAGGCGCCAGCCCCCAGCCCCCTGCTGGGGGGGCGAGCCGCTTCGGATCCCGTCGGCCACCCCCGCTGCGGGGGACAGACCTGGTTGCGCACTTAAGCTTGCGGACGGGCGGAGTGTCGTCCGCCACGAGATCTTTTAGAAGGCAATAGGCGCGATGAGAGGACTCGGTGGAGAACTCGCGGATGTTGATGCTCCCCTTGGAGCCGAAGGCCTCTGGCTGGTGGAGGAGTGGCATCGCCTGAAGGTGGCTATCGACCTCGGGCGCCTCCAGCAAGAGTATGCCGATGCGGAGGCTGAGGCATCCCTGGCCACCTCGCGAGAGGCCAGTTCCCGGGCCTTGGAGGAGTCCAGGGAGGCGGACAATCACCGTGCGGCCGCCGAGGAGCGCGGGCGGGAGATCCAGGCCTTGAACGCCTCCCTGGAGCAGTAGGTGGAGGTGCACAGAGTTGCCCTAGCGTCGATGAAGGGCGCCCCATCCGACTAGGAGGATATCTTGAGGCGCGAAGAAGCACTGTTGCTGGAGGCCACGGAGCGCAGCCTCGAGGTCGAGTGGTTGGACACGAGGGAGCGCCAACTTGCCCAAGCAGAGGATGTTGTCGACGCGCGCGAGGCCAGGGCCCAGGAGGACGTCGACCGCAGGCTGGCCGAGGCCCGCGCGGATCTCGTCGGCCGGTACGACCTGAAGTTGAAGCTCGTGGAGGCCGAAGGTGTGGGTAGGACCGCTGCCCTCGGGTCAGGGCTGGCTGAGGCAAAACAGCGTGAGAACGCCGCCACAGCTGCCCTTGTCTCGATGCAGGCCGAGCTGGCTTCCGCCTGTCCCGGGCTGCTCTCTCTTCAGCAGCGAGTTGTCAGCATCGAGTCCTTCGCGCAGCAGAGCAGGGAGGAGGCACTTTGCTGGCAGACGCTGCTGTGCAAGCATGCTCCCATGCTTCGGGACCTCCAGATGAAGGCCAACCGGGCGCTTGGTGCCATCTGCAATGAGCACGCCCCTGATCCCCATGAGGAGGATTACGCCAACCATCTTCACTGATGTGGTGACACGCCTGGAGAGCCGTCCTGAGAGGGCTCGCGACCTCATGGACGAAAAGAGCTGAGGCCTTCTGAGGCGCGCATTCTCCCGCGTCTTCAGCCATCTCCTGAACACCAATCCTGACTTTGAATTTGCGGCCGCCATTGCCCCAGTGCCCACGGTCGTCCAAGGCCACCTCACACACAGAGTGGACCACAATGTGGATGCTCTAGTTAGGGCCTTTGCTTCTGATGATAACACGGTGGTGGTTGCGGTGGTCGAGGGCGATGTAGTCAATGGTGGCATGGCTGATGGCGGTGTGGCTGATGGCGATGTAGACAGCAACAGCGACATCGCCAGCAGCCTGTCCGGAAGCGATTCGTGGGGTGAGGCGAGCAATATATCCGGCTGAGCCCTTGCTCGTTTACTTTGAACCTGCACGTGAAAGCTTGGGTACAACCCCTCATGATGTAATAGCATTTTGGAGAAGCGAAGCCCCTCATGTAAATAGACTACTACTTCATTCCTTAGGCTAGGCTTAAAGCATGCTCTTGCATGCTCACAACTCCCCTTGCGGACTTGATGCCGTAACTTACATTAGTTTGGCCGAGCTTCAAACTGGTTTGGCTGTTGCGGACGTACATTCCTTCCAAGAGGAACCCCTCACGAGCTTGCGAGGTTTTGGTTTCCTGAGGGGTCCGCCGGTCCACCCGAGGAGGCCTCGCGAGAAGCGAGCGCCAGTAATGGTGAGATGCGCGTGCAGTGCGCATGCGCCGCTGCCAGCCCCCGCTCAGGATGTTTCCAAAAAGGGGGGAAGATAGCAGATGTAAATCTCAAACAAAACACGAATCCAGAAACTCACAAATTCAATGCCAACAAGAAAGGACGCACCCCCCTCGCGATTGCCAATGGAAATGCAACTTCAAATTCAAGATCAAAAGCTGCGAGTCTGAGCTACAGAAAAGAGGTCAAAACAAATGGCCGTGTCCGCCACCTAGCTAGTCTTCTTGTCTTCGAGTCTTCGAGTATTCTCACCAGCGCAGAGCTAAGTGCTTTCATAGGCCATGAGCATAGTCATTGGGGGATAGTGTCGACAGCCAGCGCGGAGCATGGTGCTTCCACTAGGACGTGGGCGGGAGCCCCTAAGGCCCGAGGGCGGCACTCCGGAGACTCCTGGGCGTGTACACCCCGACTCATTATTACTTGAGAGTGTCACGAGCGGAGACCTTCACAGGTGTGAGCCTTACTTCATCTCGCTAGGCGGGGGGCCCGCCTTGCGCCGCCCTCGACAACTGTTGGGGCGTCCGGAAACTAGGACGACACCATGGGGCAAAGGGGATGCTAGCGGCGCCCTCAGCGACCACGGGCCCTCTGCCGGTGGGAAGGCTCGCCGGTGCCTCCCCGACACAGGACCTACCTCCGGGCGATGCCTTGCTCCAGACGTTGCGGGGAGGGGCCTTGCTCCCGGCTCCTCCCCCGCAGCCCCAATGCGCTTCCCCTAGCGAGATATGGGATGCCGTGCGGGAGGGGGGGGGCATCGTCCATCGTTGTGACCTGATTCTCTTGCGACCCATGGTTAGCGTAAGCCTGCTCCTGAACAATTAGTGGTACCCTGTAGCTGCTGTCGCCGGCGTGGTCGGCGAGGCTCCTAGGCGGCTCCTGGAGGGCCTCAGCTTCCGGCGTCTCCCCTTCCCAACTCGGCTCGAGGAACGAACCGGGGTTGTCTTCCGGTGTGTACTCCTGGTCCATCATGTGGGGCACATAGGCCTCCGGAGCCGTCGCCCCGCAAACCTCATTGAGGTGCCCCACGCTCCACGCCGCCTGGTTGCGCTGGTGTTGACGAAACCTCCTGGTGCGGCTGGGAGTGCGCGGGCATGACGAGGCCCACCGTGTGATCTAGCCATAGCCTGAGGCAGAAGCAAGGAGCAAAAAGGCGGCGCACACTTGGCTACAGCATCCAACAACTCGGAAACACGCTCCAGCAATACATCCCGGCCGCTCTCGATCAGTCGGCATCGCAGCAGCTCCCGCGCCACTGTGAGCGCGACCCTCATGTTCGCTTGTTCTAGTCGGGAGTGCGGCATCGTTGCCGCGGCGTACTTTGAGGCCCTTGCGGTGGCCCGCGCTCGCCGCGGGGTAAGGGTGGAAGACGTCGAACCACGCCACTCGCACCCCTCGGTGCTTGGCGGTGCGTGCATCACCTGGAGCGTAGAGTTGAGGACTTCTTGGGCCGACAGCGCCGCCCGAGCTGGCCAGGCTGCCCAGCGATCGGCGTCGGCCCTCGGGTCACCGGACAACAGCGTTGTAGAGTGTTGGCGGGGCTACCGATGGAAGAGAGGCTTGGGCGCACCCCTACCTGGCGTGCCAAATGTCGGGTTCCGGCAAAATCCTTGAGGTTCGAACACTGGGGTGCGCACAAAGATCTCTCCCCCTCTAGCTCTCGCCCTCACCGCAATCTCAAGGCTTAGCGCGTTGAACCCGCATAACAAAGGGATAAAAGATTTATACTGGTTCGGGCCACCGATGTGGTGTAATACCCTACTCCAGTGTGGTATGGTGGATTGCCTCTGGGGCTGGGGATGAACAATTACAAGGGAAGAACAGCCTCGTGAGGAGAGGTGTTCTTGTGCTTGGTGAGCTTGTCTGGTGGCATTGGTGGAATGGATCCAGTCCAAGATGAGATGCCTCCCTACGATGGTGGCTAGTCCTATTTATAGAGTCCCGGGTCCTCTTCCAAATATTAGGCGGGAAGGGATCCCACAACGGCCAGTTTGAAGGGGTACAGCTAGTACAATCTATCCTGACAAAAGATGGTCTTCGCCTGCCAAAGGCTCTGGTGGTGACGCCGTCCTGGGCTCCACAGTGACCTTCATCCTGCCGTCCTGCTGGCCTTGGTTTCGTTGCACCGATATGGAAACCTTTGCTTGACACCTCGGGACTCTGCGCCTGCGCTTGCTTCTTCAGCACCAAAGGCGAAACGAGGACACTGCATGCGCTGGCACCTGCCTGGTGCCCGCCTGGCCTTGGTTGTCATGGGTTGCGTCACAGGAACCTCATGAGGTGCTCCTTTCCTTGATCTCTCCGCCCCTCGCGAGCTAGCCTGGTGAGGCCGCCCACGAGGAGGTCTTGCATCGTCCGCCTCATGAGGCTTGCTCCCTCGCGAGGGTCTTCAGTGTTTGCTGGTGAAGATGGGCCGCACAGGGCCACTGGTGGAGCCACGTCATGGGCCGCAGGCAGGCAAGTCTTGGGACCCCGTTCCCAGGACGCCGACAAGAGCAAGGCACCAAGGACCATGGGAGGTGACATGCACGAGAGCTGGCCTGTGAGCCAAAGCTCAGCCACTTGGGTTTAGCGACGCTACAGGGATGGACCCGAGCACACACGTCGTGCTCGCCCTTAATCATGGGGCGGGCGTGGGTGGGTTTGCAAGGGTGTATGGAATTCGTGGCAATAAAGTGCTGGACAAGCAAATGATAATCATAAGGTAACTCATGGGGAGAGGTAAGCCAACTCTAATAGATGCGGAAAATGATACATGCCACAGGGACAGACCCATGCAGCCTGGGGATGATGTAGCTCGTGGGGCACCCAACTGAATGACTAGAAGATGCAAGAAAGATACATGACACAGGGACAGACCCATGTGACGTCGGGATAAAGTAGCCCGAGGGGCACCCCCAACTGAATAAACCGGAAGATGTCACCTGGCACCGTTGCTGAAGAGATGTTGAAGCAGCTGAAGACGTGTGCTAAAGAAGTCGCTCCTCATGAGCCACCTAGGCCCTGAACCTCAGGAGGCTCTGGAGACCCGGTAGGCTCGTGAAGGATCGTCACCCTCTAGGTCAAGACCGCCTGGTTCCTGGCCTCCTGAGCCGCTAGGGCGCTCCACATGTGTTGCTAGGATGTAACAACCGCATTCGGCAGGCCAAAAGGCATGCGAATGTAGCTGTGAGGGGGACCCTCGCACCGGCTAGCATGCGATGGCCAGAAGCATTCTTGAGACGTGACTCTGTTGAGCCTAGTGATGTTGACGTAGGCGCGCAGCTCGCTGTCCTCTCCAGGAAAAGGATCCATGCCATGTGGTGGACAGCGGTCGCCGCGCATGGCTCTCGCTTCTTGAAGCTCCTCGGTTGCCTTGGCGATGAACTCCTAAGCACCTGGCTCCCCGTGCCTTGTACCCTCCTGGCAGAGACACGCGCTCAAGCATGCCTCCACGTGGTGCCCGAGCTCCTCCCTCATGACGTTGGCCAGGTCAAAGGTCCTCTAGAGGAGAGCCCCCAAGGCCAACCTGAGAGGGGCGTCCGCGTGCCTTGGGCGGCGCCCCATCCGTGGGCGCAGCTCCTGAGGTGGTGCCGCTGGACACACCGCTCCCCTGAGGCCCTTGGTGGAGTAGCTGCTTCTTCTTCTTGGGGGCACCCTCAGGAGGGTAGACGACGCCTTCATCGTCTAGATTCTCGACTAACGCAACCTGGTATGCGCGCTCCAAAGAGCACACTGCGTCCTTTTCCTCAGGAGGGTAGATGACGTCGTGACTTCCTAGCATCTTGACGACGTTGTAATCGGGATGAGTCACTGCCATCAACTAGGCCAGGGTCAGATACCCAAGGATGGAGTTGTAAGGAAAACGGATGTGGGCAGCGTCGAAGTCAATGAGCTCTGTGCGGTAGTTGTCGTGGGTCCCGAAAGTGATAGGGGGGCAGATCTGCCCCATCGGGGTGGTGGAGCTGTCGGTGACTCCTGACAAGGGCCTGGTGGGTTGCATTTGCTCGTAGGGCAGCTGGAGTCGGTCGAAATTCTCGATGGACAGAACATTGAGCCCTGCACCACCATCGATGAGGGTCTTGGTGACAAGGACATTGCCGATGACAGGCGAGCAAAGCATCGGGAGGGCGCCGGCAGTCGCCACGCACTTGAGCTGGTCTGACGAGCTGAAGGTGATAGTGCACTTGGACCATCTGAGCGGGCGGGTGGCCTCGAGCTTGGGGAGGGCCGCGTTCACCTCATGGGCAAACTGCTTGAAGATGCGATGAGAGGCAGGGGCTTGTGCGCCACCCAAGATGCAGGTGATGGCACGAGACTCCTGGAAGCCCCTAGCCCCCTCACGCTGGTGGTGGTCGTCGTTCCTCCTTGGTGGTGGTGGTAGTGGAGGGAGGCTAGTGTTGCCCTGAGGACGGTCCGCACAAGGCTGGTCCCTCTAGGGCCCTCGTGAGGCTAGCCCTGCCAGCATTCCTCACGTGGATGATCGCGCCACTCCTGGCGGGGGCCATGATCATCCCAGCATCCTCCACTTTGGCCCCCTCCGCGGCCATAGCCTCGATCATTACACATAGGGCGAAGGCCGAGGAACCCGTCGTGGATGGCCCTGAGCTCCTCACAGTCGTTGGTGTTGTGGCCGTGCACGTTGTGGAAGACGCAGAAGGGGTGACTGCCCTTGGATGACTCCGGGTGGTCGCAATCGCGCTTCATTTCTACCTCGGCCGTGAGCACGGCTGCCCCTTGTGCTTCACGTCCTTGGCCTTGGCTTTCTTGTCCTCTGGATCAGCTTCATGGAGCTCAAGGAGGGAGGGGCGTCCTTCCTCAGCTCTTGCACACTTGGTCGCCATGTTGAACATCTCTAGTGTCGTGCACATGTCCTCGTGTATGGAGAGCCCCTCCTTCATCCAGACGTCACAGACACCATCAGTGAACGCGGAGATGATGGCCTTGTCCGACACCTTGGGGATCTTGAGGCGAACGCTGTTGAAGCGTTGGATGTACTTCTGCATCGTACGTCACCAGCAGCCGGCGGGCGGTCGCGCGTGCCCTGGAAGTTGGCGACAAAATGCTCGCGCATCTCATCCCAGGAGGAGATCGATCCTACACGCAGATTCAGGAGCCACGACCGTGCGCCGTCCTTGAGGGCCGTGGGGAACCAGTTCGTGGTAACCTTCTCGTCGCTGTTGGCCGCCTCGATGCTCAGCTCATAGAGTTGGAGGAACTCAGCAGGGTCGGGGATGCCGTCATAGCGTGGCGGCAGGTCGGGCTTGAACTTCCCCTACCAGACGACGCTGCACAGCTCTGGAGTGAAGGCGCGGAAGCCAGCTATGGTCATGCGGGGCCGTCCTAGAGGTGGAGCTTCATCTTGGCGCTCATGCGCCGCCGCAGCAGGCAGCACACGGTCTTGACGCGGTGGTGCTGGTAGTGCACGTGCCTCCCCTTGTGGCTCCTGAGTAGTTTACGGAGGGCTTCTACATCAACACCATAGCCCCTCCGATGATCTGTGAGTAGTTTACCTCAGACCTCCGGGTCCATAGTTATTAGCTAGATGATTTCTTCTCTCTCTTTGGATCTCAATACAAAGTTCTCCTCGATCTTCTAGGAGAACTATTCGATGTAATCTTCTTTTGCGGTGTGTTTGTCGAGATCCGATGAATTCTGGGTTTATGATCAAGACTATCTATGAACAATATTTGAAATTTGTCTGAATTCTTTTATGCATGATTGGTTATATTTGCAAGTCTCTTCGAATTATCAGTTTGGTTTGGCCTACTAGATTGATCTTTCTTGCAATGGGAGAAGTGCTTAGCTTTGGGTTCAATCTTGCGGTGCTCGATCCCAGTGATAGTAGGGGAAACGACACGTATTGTATTGTTGCCATCGAGGATAAAAAGATGGGGTTTATATCATATTGCATGAGTTTATCCCTCTACATCATGTCATCTTGCTTAAAGCGTTACTCCGTTCTTATGAACTTAATACTCTAGATGCATGCTGGATAGCGGTCGATGTGTGGAGTAATACTAGTAGATGCAGGCACGAGTCGGTCTACTTGTCATGGATGTGATGCCTATATACATGATCATACCTAGATATTCTCATAATTATTCGCTTTTCTATCAATTGCTCGACAGTAATTTGTTCACCCACCATAATACTTATGCTATCTTGAGAGAATCCACTTGTGAAACCTATGGCCCCCGGGTCTATTCTCCATCATACAAGTTTCCAATCTATTTTATTTTGCAATCTTTACTTTCAATCTGTCTCATAAAAATACCAAAAATATTTATCTTATTATTATTATCATCTCTATCAGATCTCACTCTTGCAAGTGGTCGTGAAGGGATTGACAACCCCTTTATCGCGTTGGTTGCGAGGTTCTTATTTGTTTGTGTAGGTACGAGGTGACTCGCGCGTGGTCTCCTACTGGATTGATACCTTGGTTCTCAAAAACTGAGGGGAATACTTACGCTGCTTTGCTGCATCACCCTTTCCTTTTCAAGGGAAAACCAACGCATGCTCAAGAGGTAGGAAGAAGGATTTTTGGCGCCGTTTCCGGGGAGACCTATGCCAAGTCAAGACATACCAAGTACCCATCACAACTCTTACCCTTGGCATTACATTCTTTGCCATTTTCCTCTCGTTTTCCTCTCCCCCACTTCACCCTTGCTGTTTCATTCGCCCTCTTTTCTTTCGCCCTCTCTTTCTGTTTCCTTTTTCCTCGCTTGTTTGCTTGTGTGTTGGATTGCTTGCTTGTCACAATGGCTCAAGATAATACTAAATTGTGTGACTTTGCCAATACCAACAATAATGATTTTTTTAGCACTCTGATTGCTCCTCTTACCAATGCTGAATCTTGTGAGATTAATACTGCTTTGCTGAATCTTGTCATGAAAGATCTGTTTTCTGGCCTTCCTAGTGAAGATGCCGCTACCCATCTAAACAACTTTGTTGATTTGTGTGATATGCAAAAGGAGAAAGATGTGGATAATGAAACTTAAGCTATTTTCATTTTTGCTTAGAGATCGTGCTAAAGCTTGGTTTTCGTCTTTGCCTAAAAATAGTATTGATTCATGGAATAAGTGCAAAGACGCTTTTATCTCTAAGTATTTTCCTCCCTCTAAGATTATCTCTCTTAGAAACGATATTATGAAGTTTAAGCAACTTGTTCATGAGAATGTTGCACAATCTTGGGAGAGGATGAAATTGATGATACGTAATTGCCCTACACCTGGATTGAATTTATGGATGATTATACAAAAACAATTATGCCGGATTGAATTTTGCTTCTAGAAATCTTTTAGATTCGGCCGCGGGAGGCACTTTTATGGAATAACTTTAGGAGAAGCTACTAAACTCCTAGATAATATTGTGGTTAATTATTCTCAATGGCACACTGAAAGATCTACTAGTAAAAAGGTCCATGCAATTGAAGAGATTAATGTTTTGAGTGGAAAGATGGATCAACTTGTGAAATTGTTTGCTAATAATAGTGCTCCTACTGATCTCAATGATATGCCTTTGTCTACTTTGATTGAGAATAATAATGAATCTATGGATGTGAATTTTGTTGGTAGGAACAATTTTGGTAACAACGCGTATAGAGGTAATTTTAATCCTAGGCCCTTTCTTAGTAATTTCTCTAATAATTATGGTAATTTCTCAAATAATGAATCTAGTTTTCATGATAACAAAGATGAAGATCTAAAAGTGATTGATGTGTCCCCTATTAAATCTAGGGGTAGAAATGGATCGGATGCGGATCGGATAGTGCTCTTACCACTTCCATTTTCATATTTTCAAAACGAATACGAATCCGAATATGGATATTATTGGATACTGATGCGGCTCGGATATTATTCGAATACTGATATGTATCGGATATTTTCTTGATTCAGAACGGATACGAATAATATCAACATATTGCTCAAGTAAATTAGTCGATAGCTAGGTGACCTAAAATAATCAACGTGTGACATACTTATTTGGCTTTATATTGGATAATTGGAATGTTGGGCCTAGAATTTTAAAATTACCTCGCATAATCTTATTCGGATACGGATATATCCACTTCCATATCCATATTTGTGTCAAAATCTCCTACCATATTTTATTTTTTATTTGTTTAATAAATTCGGATAGGGATAATTTCCATTTCCATTTTGGTTCGGATGCCGATGTTTCGGATACGAATAGGCATTTTCTCGAATACGAATATCAGATATTTCGGATTATCCGCTACCACTTTCCACCCCTAATTAAATACTTGTTTCTCAATATGAATCTTGATAATGATGGGACTGGATATGAGTCAACTTTAGTTAGAAGGCGTCCCAAAAATTCAGAGTTTTTAGATCTTGATGCAAAAATTGGTAAAAGTGGGATTGAAGAGGTTAAAACTTTAAATAGCAATGAACCCACTATCTTGGATTTCAAGGAATTTAATTATGATAATTGCTCTTTGATAGATTGAATTTCCTTGTTGCAATCTGTGCTAAATTGTCCTCATGCTTATAGTCAAAATAAAGCATTTACTAAACATATCGTTGATACTTTAATGCAATCTTATGAAGAAAAACTTGAGTTGGAAGTTTCTATCCCTAGAAAACTTTATGATGAGTGGGAACCTATAATTAAAATTAAAATTAAAGATCATGAATGCTATGCTTTGTGTGATTTTGGTGCTAGTGTTTCCACGATCCCAAAAACTTTGTGTGATTTGCTAGGTTTTTGTGAATTTGATGATTGTTCTTTAAACTTGCACCTTGCGGATTACAATATTAAGAAACCTATGGGAAAAATTAATGATGTTCTTATTGTTGCAAGTAGTAATTATGTGCCCGTAGATTTCATTGTTCTTGATATAGATTGCAATCCTTCATGTCCTATTATTCTTGGTAGACCTTTCCTTGGAACGATTGGTGCAATTATTGATATGAAGGAAGGGAATACTATATTCCAATTTCCGTTAAGGAAAGGCATGGAACACTTCCCTAGAAAGAAAATTAAATTACCATATGAATCTATTATGAGAGCCACTTATGGATTGCCTACCGAAGGTGGCAATACCTAGATCTATCCTCGCTTTTATTCCTAGCTAGGGGCGTTAGACGATAGCGCTTGTTGTGAGACAATCCAATTTTATTTTTATTACTTGATTTTTGTTCCTGTTTAGTAATAAATAATTTATCTAGCCTCTGTTTTGTTTGTATTTTTTGTGTTTAATTAGTGTTTGTGCCAAGTAGAACCGTTGGGAAGACTTGGGGAAAGTCTTTTCGATCTTGCTGTAAAAAAACAGAAACTTTAGCGCTCATGAGAATTGCTTCCATTTTTTATAGGTGAGTGCTATTTTGTTAATTATTTTTGCATATGATTAATATATAAATTCCGCAGGTCCAGCAATTTATTTTAGAATTTTTGGGGTTCCAGAAGTTTGCGTTAGTTACAAATTACTATAGACTGTTCTGTTTTTGACAGATTCTGTTTTTCGTGTGTTGTTTGCTTATTTTGATGAATCTATGGCTAGTAATGGAGTTTATAAACGATATAAAAGATGGAATACAGTAGGTTTAACACCAATATAAATAAATAATGAGTTCATTACAGTACCTTGAAGTGGTGTTTTGTTTTCTTTCGCTTACGGAGCTCACGAGATTTTCTTGTTACGTTTTGTGTTGTGAAGTTTTCAAGTTTTGGGTAAAGATTTGATGGATTATGGAACAAGGAGTTGCAAGAGCCTATGCTTGGGGATGCCCAAGGCACCCCAAGGTAAATCCAAGGACACCAAAAATCCTAAGCTTGCGTATGCCCTGGAAGGCATGCCCACTTTTGTCTTCGTTCATCGGTAACTTTACTTGGAGCTATATTTTTATTCACCACATGATATGTGTTTTGCTTGGAGCGTCTTGTATGATTTGAGTCTTTGATTCTTAGTTTACCACAATCATCCTTGTTGTACACAGCTTTTCAGAGAGACACCCATGAATCGGAATTTATTAGAATAGTCTATGTGCTTCACTTATATCTTTTGAGCTATATAGTTTTTGCTCTAGTGCTTCACTTATTTCTTTTAGAGCACGGTGGTGGTTTTATTTTATAGAAATTATTGATTTGTCATGCTTCACTTATATTATTTCGAGAGTCCTTTAGAACAACGTGGTAATTTTCTTTTAGGAATAATAAAAACTTTTATATAAGTGCATTGAATACTATGAGAAGTTTGATACTTGATAATTGTTTTGAGATATAGAGATGGTGATATTAGAGTCATGCTAGTTGAGTAGTTGTGAATTTGAGAAATACTTGTGTTAAAGTTTGTGACTCCCGTAGCACGCAAAGTATGGTGAACTGTTATGTGATGAAGTCGGAGCATGATTTATTTATTGATTGCCTTCCTTATGAGTGGCGGTCGTGGACGACCGATGGTCTTTCCCTACCAATCTATCCACCTAGGAGAATGCGTGTAGTACTTTGTTTCGATAACTAATAGATTTTTGCTATAAGTATGTGAGTTATTTATGACTAATGTTGAGTCCATGGATTATACGCACCCTCACCCTTCCACATTTGCCAGCCTCTTTATTACCGCGCACTTTTTGCCGGTATCAAACACCCACCATATACCTTCCTCAAAACAGCCACCATACCTACCTACTATGGCATTTCCATATCCATTCCGAGATATATTACCATGCAACTTTCCACCGTTTTGTTTGTTATGATACGCTTCATCATTGTCATATTGCCATGCATGATAATGTAGTTGACATCATATTTTTAGCAAAGCCACCTTTCATAATTTTTTCATACATGTCACTCTTGATTCATTGCATATCCCGGTACACCGCCGGAGGCATTCACATAGAGTCATATTTTGTTCTAAGTATAGAGGTGTAAGTAAAAAGAAGTGTGATGATCATCATTATTAGAGCATTGTCCCAGTGAGGAAAGGATGATGGAGACTATGATTCCCTACAAGTCAGGATGAGACTCCATACAAAAAATAAAGAGAAAAGAGAAAAGAGGCCAAAAGAAAAAAAGGGAAAGAAGGCCCAAATAAAAAAATTAGAGAAAAAGATAGAAGTGACAATGTTACTATCCTTTTTCCACACTTGTGCTTCAAAGTAGCACCATGATCTTCATGATAGAGAGTCTCCTATGTAGTCACTTTCATAAATGAGTGGGAATTTTACATTATATAACTTGGCTTGTATACTCCCATGATAGGCTTCCTCAAATTGCCCTAGTTCTTCATGAGCAAGCAAGTTGGATGCACACCCACTTAGTTTCTTTTGTTGAGCTTTCATACACTTATAGCTCTAGTGCATCCGTTGCATGGCAATCCCTACTCACTCACATTGATATCTATTGATGGGCATCTCCATAGCCCGTTGATAAGCCTAGTTGATGTGAGACTATCTTCTCCTTTTTGTCTTCTCCACAACCACCATTCTATTCCACCCATAGTGCTATGTCCATGGCTCACACTCATGTATTGTGTGAAAGTTGAAAATGTTGGAGAACATCAAAAGTATGAAACAATTGCTTGGCTTGTCATCGGGGTTGTGCATGATTTAATATTTTGTGTGATGAAGATAGAGCATAGCCAGACTATATGATTTTGTAGGGATAACTTTCTTTGGCCATGTTATTTTGAGAAGACATGATTGCTTAGTTAGTATGCTTGAAGCATTATTATTTTTATGTCAATATTAAACTTTTATCTTTAATCTTTCGGATCTGAACATTCATGCCAGAATAAAGAAAAACTATATTGAAAAATATGTCAGGAAGCAATCCACATCAAAAATTCTGTTTTTATCATTTACATACTCGAGGACGAGCAGGAATTAAGCTTGGGGATGCTTGATATGTCTCCAACGTGTCTATAATTTTTGATTGTTCCATGCTATTATATATTCTGTTTTGGATGTTTAATGGGCTTATTTATAAACTTTTAGATTATTTTTGGGACTAACCTATTAACCGGAGGCCCAGCCCAAATTGCTATTTTTTTTGCCTATTTCAGTGTTTTGCAGAAAAAGAATATCAAACGGAGTCCAAACGGAATGAAACCTTCGGGAGCGTGATTTTTGGAACAAACATGATCTAGAGGACCTGGAGTGGACGCCAAGCAATCCACGAGGAGGCCACGAGGCATGGGGCGCGCCTACCCCCCTGGGCGCGCCCTCCACCCTCGTAGGCCCCTCGTGGCTCCACCGACCTACTTCTTCCTCCTATATATACCTACGTACCCTGAAAACATTAGAGGGCACCACGAAAACCTAATTCCACCGCCGCAACCTTCTGTAACCGTGAGATCCCATCTTGGGGCCTTTTACGGCGCTTCGTCGGAGGGGGCATTGATCACGGAGGGCTTCTACATCAACCCCATAGCCCCTCCGATGATGTGTGAGTAGTTTACCTCAGACCTTCGGTTCCATAGTTATTAGCTAGATGGCTTCTTCTCTCTCTTTGGATCTCAATACAAAGTTCTCCTCGATCTTCTTGGAGATCTATTCGGTGTCATCTTCTTTTGCGGTGTGTTTGTCGAGATCCGATGAATTGTGGGTTTATGATCAAGACTTTCTATGAACAATATTTCAATCTGCTTTGAATTCTTTTATGCATGATTGGTTATCTTTGCAAGTCTCTTCGAGTTATCAGTTCGGTTTGGCCTACTAGATTGATCTTTCTTGCAATGGGAGAAGTGCTTAGCTTTGGGTTCAATCTTGCGGTGCTCGATCCCAGTGACAGTAGGGGAAACGACACGTATTGTATTGTTGCCATCGAGGATAAAAATATGGGGTTTATATCATATTGCATGAGTTTATCCCTCTACATCATGTCATCTTGCTTAAAGCGTTACTCCGTTCTTATGAACTTAATACTCTAGATGCATGCTGGATAGCGGTCGATGTGTGGAGTAATAGTAGTAGATGTAGGCAGGAGTCGGTCTACTTGTCACGGACGTGATGCCTATATACATGATCATACCTAGATATTCTCATAATTATTCGCTTTTCAATCATTTGCTCAACAGTAATTTGTTCACCCACTGTAATACTTATGCTATATTGAGAGAAGCCACAAGTGAAACCTATGGCCCCCGGGTCTATTCTCCATCGTACAAGTTTCCAATCTATTTTGTTTTGCAATCTTTACTTTCAATCTATATCATAAAAATACCAAAAATATTTATCTTATTATTATTATCTCTATCAGATCTCACTCTTGCAAGTGGCCGTGAAGGGATTGACAACCCCTTTATCGCGTTGGTTGCGAGGTTCTTATTTGTTTGTGTAGGTACGAGGTGACTCGCGCGTGGTCTCCTACTGGATTGATACCTTGGTGCTCAAAAACTAAGGGAAATACTTACGCTGCTTTGCTGCATCACCCTTTCCTCTTCAAGGGAAAACCAACGCATGCTCAAGAGGTAGCACGCGTCCGCTGGGCCGCGACAAGCATGGGACGATTAACCAGCCGGAGTCAGCGACTGGATGGCGGTGCGTCCATCACGCCACACGGAGGGGTGCAGCGATGAAGCTTGTTGCTCGTGCCCTGCCGGGCAGGTGGCGGTGTTGGCAGCGGGCGACAGAGAACGGCGAGGAGGCCCGCCTTCGGGCGTCGTTTAGGAAACATGAGCGGCCAAGGTAGCCCAACGCTCAGCGCGGGCTCGATGGGCGTCAGCCATGGAAGCAGTGGAGTGGTGGCTGATCGGCTGGGAGAGGAGAGGCTCCGACGCACCCCTACCTGGTGAGCCAAATGTCGGATTTCTGATTTCGCAAACCCTTGAGAGGTTTGAACTCTAGGGTGCGTGAGAAGAACTCATCGTCCCCATTCTGCCTGCTCGCTAATCTCACGGCTTAGCTCGACGAACCGAATGAACAAGAGACACAACAGTTTACCTAGGTTCGGGCCACCTTGCGCTGTAAAACCCTAATACTGCTTTGTGGTGGATTGGCCTCGGGGGGCTGAGGATGAACTAGTATAGTGGAGAACAGCCTCTCAGGAGAGGTCCTTGAGCTCGATGAGCTGGTGGGTGTGTGGATGATGCGAATTCGTCCCCCTCTATGGTGGTGGCTAGGTCCTATTTATAGTGGCCTTGGTCCTCTTCCCAAATGAAGGCGGCAAGGGATCCCACAATGGCCAAAATTGAAGGGAGACAACTAGTACATGCTATCTTGACAAAAGTAGTCTTCACCTGCAAAAGCCTCTAGTTGTGACACCACGGTGGGCTCGGCGATGACCTCCATTCTGCCATCCTAGCGGCCTTGGTCTTGTTGCACTGGAATGGAAACCTTTGCTTGATTCCTTGGGACTTCGTGCTTGCGCTTGCCTCCTTAGCACTAAAGAGGAAACTGGTACGCTGCGCCCGCTGGCGCCCGCGTGGCCTTGGTCGTCATGGCTGACGTCATCTGAACCTCGTGAGGTGCACCTTGCATAGATATCTCTGCTCCACTTGAGCCAGCTTGGGGATGCCGCCCCACGTGAAGGTCTTGGTGTCATCCACCTCGTGAGGCTTGGCCCCTCATGGGGGTCTTGAGCTGTCGATGTTGAAGCCGGGTCATACCAGGCCGTTGATGGAGCCACGCCATGGGCCGTAGGCATGCAAGTATGGGTACCCCCATTCCCTGAACGCTGACACGGGCCGCCGTGAGGCGTAAAACCCTAATCCTGCTTTGGTGGATTGATGGTGGAAAGGTGGTGGTGAAGCGTAGTACACTTGCCTGGCAGGGGTTGCCTTAGGGCAGCAGCGACTACATGCGTATGGGGGTGTGGGTTATCCAACCTTCTAACCCTTTCTACGGTTGCCATGCACCTCCTTTTGTAGATCAAGGGGTTACCACAGTGGCAAAGTAGTCATTATACGCTGATAAGATAGCAAATAGTGCTATCATACCTAACTCTGCGGGCTGACATAGCGCATTAAATGCAGCGCCCAACCTCACATCATTGGTCGCCCGGCAAGGCTTGTCGGGCTATCTTGCCAGTTGCACACCTACTTGCTTGACACATCATAGGACGGGTGTCATTTGTGGGTTTCTCCTGTAGAAAAATGGCTGCCAATTAATCACTTCGCGGCTTCAAACCGCACTGATCGATGACGTGGTCGTGGTGGAGTGGCTGGTGAGGTGGTTTTGCCTTCGTGAGCCCCGGCAGGCCCTGCCAGGATGCCTTGGCTGTCCACTTCTAAGTGTGGTCTCGCCCCTTGCTGGGCTCTCCTACCCGGCAAGGGAGGACTTTCCTCAGATCATTTCTTGCTTCTCCGACTTGATCTTCGTCTCTCTGATCTGCATGTTGATCCTTCGATGCTCTTGGTTCCTCATACTCTGGCTTGGGCTGGTGCTTGAATCTTGTTCCTGTTGGGGAACGTAGCAGAAATTCAAAATTTTCCTACGTGTCACCAAGATCTATCTATGGAGAAACCAGCTACGAGTAGAAGGAGAGTGCATCTACATATCCTTGTAGATCGCTAAGCGGAAGCGTTCAAGTGAACGGGGTTGATGGAGTCGTACTTGTCGTGATTCAAATCACCGATGATCAAGTGCCGAACGCACGGCACCTCCGCGTTCAACACACGTACAGCCCGGTGACGTCTCCCACGCCTTGATCCAGCAAGGAGAGAGGGAGAGGTTGAGGAAGACTCCATCCAACAGCAGCACAACGGCGTGGTGGTGGTGGAGGAGCGTGGCAATCCCGCAGGGCTTCGCCAAGCACCATGGGAGAGGAGGAGTAGGGAGAGAGGTAGGGCTGCACCAAGAGGGAGAGAACTCATGTGTATGGCAGCCCCAAAACTCATCTATATATAGGGGGAAGGGGGGGGCTGCGCCCCCTTTAGGGTTTCCCACCCCCAAGGGGTGCGGCCAGCCCTAGATGGCAAAGGGGAGGCGGCCAAGGGGGGAGAGGAGAGGGAGGCGCACCAATATGGGCCTTAAGGCCCATCTGGACTAGGGTTTGCCCCCTCCCACTCTCTCTTGCGCCTTGGACTCCTTGTGGGGGGCGCACCAGCCCTCCTAGGGGCTGGTCCCCTCCCACACTTGGCCCACGCAGCCTTCTGGGGCAGGTGGCCCCACTTGGTGGACCCCGGGACCCTCCCGGTGGTCCCGGTACAATACCGATATCGCCCGAAACTTTTCCGGTGACCAAAACAGGACTTCCCATATATAAATCTTTACCTCCGGACCATTCCGGAACTCCTCGTGACGTCCGGGATCTCATCCGGGACTCCGAACAACATTCGGTAACCACATACAAGCTTCCTTTATAACCCTAGCGTCATCGAACCTTAAGTGTGTAGACCCTACGGGTTCGGGAGACATGTAGACATGACCGAGACGTTCTCCGGTCAATAACCAACAGCGGGATCTGGATACCCATGATGGCTCCCACATGTTCCACGATGATCTCATCGGATGAACCACGATGTCAAGGACTTAATCAATCCCGTATTCAATTCCCTTTGTCTATCGGTATGTTACTTGCCCGAGATTCGATCGTCGGTATCCAATACCTTGTTCAATCTCGTTACCGGCAAGTCACTTTACTCGTTCCGTAACACATCATCCCGTGATCAACTCCTTGGTCACATTGCGCATGTGATGATGTCCTACCGAGTGGGCCCAGAGATACCTCTCCGTTTACACGGAGTGACAAATCCCAGTCTCGATCCGCATAAAACAATAGATACTTTCGGAGATACCTGTAGTGCACCTTTATAGTCACCCAGTTACGTTGTGACGTTTGATACACCCAAAGCACTCCTACGGTATCCAGGAGTTACACGCTCTCATGGTCAAAGGAAGAGATACTTGACATTGGCAAAGCTCTAGCAAATGAACTACACGACCTTTTGTGCTAGGCTTAGGATTGGGTCTTGTCCATCACATCATTCTCCTAATGATGTGATCCCGTTATCAACGACATCCAATGTCCATAGTCAGGAAACCATGACTATCCGTTGATCACAACGAGCTAGTCAACTAGAGGCTCACCAGGGACATATTGTGGTCTATGTATTCACACGTGTATTACGATTTCCGGATAATACAGTTATAGCATGAATAAAAGACATTTATCATGAACATTGAAATATAATAATACTTTTATTATTGCCTCTAGGGCATATTTCCAACAGTCTCCCACTTGCACTAGAGTCAATAATCTAGTTCACATCGCCATGTGATTAACACTCACAGGTCACATCGCCATGTGACTAATACCCAAGAGTTTACTAGAGTCAGTAGTCTAGTTCACATCACTATGTGATTAACACTCAATGAGTTTTATGTTTGATCATGTTGCTTGTGAGAGAGGTTTTAGTCAACGGGTCTGAACCTTTCAGATCCGTGTGTGCTTTACAAATCTCCATGTCATCTCCTAGATGCAGCTACCACGCTCTATTTGGAGCTATTCCAAACAACTGTTCTACTTGGAGCTATTCTAAATTATTGCTCCATTATATGTATCCGGTCTCTCTACTCAGAGCTATCCGGATAGGTGTCAAGCTTGCATCGTCGTAACCTTTACGACGAACTCTTTTACCACCTCCATAATCGAGAAAATTCCTTAGTCCACTAGTTACTAAGGATAACTTTGACCGCTGTCCTATGATCCATTCATGGATCACTCTTGTACCCCTTGACTGACTCATGGCAAGGCACACTTTCGGTGCGGTACACAGCATAGCATACTGTAGAGCCTACGTCTAAAGCATAGGGGACGACCTTCGTCCTTTCTCTCTTTTCTGCCGTGGTCGAGCTTTAAGTCTTAACTTCGTACCTTACAACTCAGGCAAGAACTCCTTCTTTGACTGGTCCATCTTGAACACCTTCAAGATCATGTCAAGGTATGTGCTCATTTGAAAGTATTATTAAGCATTTTGATCTATCCTTATAGATCTTGATGCTCAATGTTCAAGTAGCTTAATCCAGGTTTTCTATTGAAAAACACCTTTCAAATAACCCTATATGCTTTCTAGAAATTCTACATCATCTCTGATCATCAATATGTCAACAACATATACTCATCAGAAATTCTATAGTGCTCCCACTCACTTCTTTGGAAATACAAGTTTCTCATAAACTTTGTATAAATCCAAAATCTTTGATCATCTCATCAAAGCGTACATTCCAACTCCGAGATGCTTACTCCAGTCCTTAGAAGGATCGCTGGAGCTAGCATACCTTTTAGCATCCTTAGGATCGACAAAACTTTTCTGATTGTATTGCATACAACCTTTCCTTACGAAAACTAGTAAGGAAACTTGTCTTGACATCCATCTGCCAGATTTCATAAATGCAGCTAATGCTAACATGATTCCGACGGACTTTAAGCATCGCTACGAGTGAGAAAATCTCATCGTAGTCAACTCCTTGAACTTGTCGGAAAACACTTCGCCACAAGTCGAGCTTCATAGATGGTGACATTACCATCCACGTCCGTCTTCTTCTTAAAAGATCCATTTATCTCAATGGATTGCCGATCATCGGGCAAGTCCATCAAAGTCCATGCTTTGTTCTGATATATGGATACTATCTCGGATTTCATGGCTTCTAACCATTTGTCGGAATTCGGGCCCACCATCGCTTCTCCATAGCTCGTAGGTTCATTGTTGTCTAGCAACATGACCTTCAAGACAGGATCACCTTACCACTCCGAAGTAGTACGTGTCCTTGTCGTCCTACGAGGTTCGGTAGTGACTTGATCCGAAGCTTCATGATCACTATCATAAGCTTCCACTTCAATTGGTGTAGGTGCCACAGGAACAACTTCCTGTGCCCTGCCACACACTAGTTGAAGAGACGGTTCAATAACCTCATCAAGTTTCCACCATCCTCCCACTCAATTCTTTCGAGAGAAACTTTTCCTCGAGAAAGGACCTGATTCTCGAAACAATCCCTTATTGCTTTCGGATCTGAGACAGGAGGTATACCCAACTGTTTTGGGTGTCCTATGAAGATGCATTTTATCCGCTTTGGGTTCGAGCTTATCAATCCTGAAACTTTTCCACATAAGCGTCGCAGCCCCAAACTTTCAAGAAACGACAACTTAGGTTTCTCTAAACCATAATTCATACGGTGTCATCTCAACGGAATTATGTGGTGCCCTATTTAAAGTGAATGTGGTTGTCTCTAATGCCTAACCCATGAACGATAGTGGTAATTCGATAAGAGACATCATGGTACGCACCATATCCAATAGGGTGCAACTATGATGTTCGGACACACCATCACACTATGGTGTTCCAGGCGGTATTAATTGTGAAACATTTTCCACAATGTCTTAATTGTGTGCCAAAACTCGTAACTCAGATATTCATCTCTATGATCGTATCATAGACATTTTATCCTCTTGTCACAATGATCTTCTACTTCACTCTGAAATTACTTGAACCATTCAATAATTCAGACTTGTGTTTCATCAAGTAAATATTCTCAACATCTACTCGAATCATCTGTGAAGTAAGAACATAACGATATTCACTGCATGCCTCAGCACTTATTGGACTGCACACATCAAAATGTGTTACTTCCAACAAGTTGCTATCTTGTTCCATCTTATTGAAACCGAGGCTTTTCAGTCATCTTGCCTATGTGGTATGATTTGCATATCTCAAGTGATTCAAAATCAAGTGAGTCCGAACGGTCCATTTGCATGGAGTTTCTTCATGCATATACACCAATAGACATGGTTCGCATGTCTCAAACTTTTCAAAAACGAGTGAGTCCAAAGATCCATCAACATGGAGCTTCTTCATGCGTTTTATACCAATATGACTTACACAGCAGTGCCACAAGTAAGTGGTACTATCATTACTATCTTATATCTTTTGGCATGAAAATGTGTATCACTACGATCGAGATTCAATAAACCATTCATTTTAGGTGTAAGACCATTGAAGGTATTATTCAAATAAACAGAGTAACCATTATTCTCCTTAAATGAATAACCGTATTGCGATAGACATAATCCAATCATGTCTATGCTCAACGCAAACACCAATCTCGGTGGTAGAGGGAGCGTGCGATGCTTGATCATATCAACCTTGGAAACACTTCCAACATATATCGTCAGCTCACCTTTAGCTAGTCTCCGTTTATTCCGTAGCTTTTATTTCGAGTTACTAATACTTAGCAACCGAACCGGTATCCAATACCCTGGTGCTACTAGGAGTACTAGTAAAGTACACATTAACATAATGTATATCCAATATACTTCTATCGACCTTGCCAGCCTTCTCATCTACCAAGTATCTAGGGTAATGCTGCTCCAGTGGTTGTTCCCCTTATTACAGAAGCACTTAGTCTCGGGTTTGGGTTCAACCTCGGGTTTCTTCACTGGTGCAGCAGCTGATTTGCCGTTTCATGAAGTATCCCTTCTTGCCCTTGCCCTTCTTGAAACTAGTGGTTTCACCAACCATCAACAATTGATGCTCCTTCTTGATTTCTACTTTCGCGGTGTCAAACATCGCGAATACCTCAAGGATCATCATATCTATCCCTGATATGTTATAGTTCATCACGAAGCTCTAGCAGCTTGGTGGCAATGACTTTGGGGAAACATCACTATCTCATTTGGAAGATCAACTCCCACTCGATTCAAGTGATTGTTGCACTCAGACAATCTGAGCACAAGCTCAACGATTGAGCTTTTCTCCCTTAGTTTGCAGGCTAAGAAAATCGTCGGAGGTCTCATACCTCTTGACATGGGCACGAGCCTGAAATCCCAATTTCAGCCCTCGAAACATCTCATATGTTTCCGCGATGTTTCGAAAACGTCTTTCGTGCCTCAACTCTAAACCGTTTAACTGAACTATCACGTAGTTATCAAACGTGTATGTCCGATGTTCACAACATCCACAAACGACGTTTGGGGTTCAGCACACTGAGCGGTGCATTAAGGACATAAGCTTTCTACTGATCGCATAATCGCTACTATCAACTTTCAACTATAATTTTCTCTAGGAACATATCTAAACAGTAGAACTATAGCGCGAGCTACGACATAATTTGCAAAAGGTCTTTTGACTATGTTCAGGATAATTAAGTTCATCTTATGAACTCCCACTCAGATAGACATCCCTCTAGTCATCTAAGTGATTACATGATCCGAGTCAACTAGGCCGTGTCCGATCATCACGTGAGACGGACTAGTCATCATCGGTGAACATCTTCATGTTGATCGTATCTACCATACGACTCATGCTCGACCTTTCGGTCTCCGTGTTCCGAGGCCATGTCTGCACATGCTAGGCTCGTCAAGTTAACCCTAAGTGTTTTCGCTGTGTAAAACTGTCTTACACCCGTTGTATGTGAACGTAAGAATCCATCACACCCGATCATCACGTGGTGCTTAGAAGCGACGAACTGTAGCAACGGTGCACAGTTAGGGGAGAACACTTCTTGAAATTTTGTAAGGGATCATCTTATTTACTACCGTCGTCCTAAGTAAACAAGATGCATAAACATGATAAACATCACATGCAATCAAATAGTGACATGATATGGCCAATATCATTTTGCTCCTTTTGATCTTCATCTTCGGGGCTCCATGATCATCATCGTCACCGGCATGACACCATGATCTCCATCATCATGATCTCCATCATCGTGTCTTCATGAAGTTGTCACGCCAACGACTACTTCTACTTCTATGACTAACGCGTTTAGCAATAAAGTAAAGTAAGTTACATGGCGTTCTTCAATGACGCACAGGTCATACAAAAAATAAAGACAACTCCTATGGCTCCTGCCGGTTGTCATACTCATCGACATGCAAGTCGTGAATCCTATTACAAGAACATGATCAATCTCATACATCACATATCATTCATCACATTCTTCTTGGCCATATCACATCACATAGCATACCCTGCAAAAACAAGTTAGACGTCCTCTAATTGTTGTTGCATGTTTTACGTGGCTGCTATGGGTTTCTAGCAAGAACGTTTCTTACCTACGCAAAACCACAACGTGATATGCCAATTGCTATTTACCCTTCATAAGGACCCTTTTCATCGAATCCGTTCCGACTAAAGTGGGAGAGACTGGCACCCGCTAGCCACCTTATGCACCAAGTGCATGTCAATCGGTGGAACCTGTCTCACGTAAGAGTACGTGTAAGGTCGGTCCGGGCCGCTTCATCCCACAATACCGTCGAAACAAGATTGGACTAGTAACGGTAAGCATATTGAACAACATCAACGCCCACAACTACTTTGTGTTCTACTCGTGCAAAGAATCTACGCAATAGACCTAGCTCATGATGCCACTGTTGGGGAACGTAGCAGAAATTCAAAATTTTCCTACGTGTCACCAAGATCTATCTATGGAGAAACCAGCTACGAGTAGAAGGAGAGTGCATCTACATACCCTTGTAGATCGCTAAGCGGAAGCGTTCAAGTGAACGGGGTTGATGGAGTCGTACTCGTCGTGATTCAAATCACCGATGATCAAGTGCCGAACGCACGGCACCTCCGCGTTCAACACACGTACAGCCCGGTGACGTCTCCCACGCCTTGATCCAGCAAGGAGAGAGGGAGAGGTTGAGGAAGACTCCATCCAACAGCAGCACAACGGCGTGGTGGTGGTGGAGGAGCGTGGCAATCCCGCAGGGCTTCGCCAAGCACCATGGGAGAGGAGGAGTAGGGAGAGAGGTAGGGCTGCACCAAGAGGGAGAGAACTCATGTGTATGGCAGCCCCAAAACTCATCTATATATAGGGGGAAGGGGGGGCTGCGCCCCCTTTAGGGTTTCCCACCCCCAAGGGGTGCGGCCAGCCCTAGATGGCAAAGGGGAGGCGGCCAAGGGGGGAGAGGAGAGGGAGGCGCACCAATATGGGCCTTAAGGCCCATCTGGACTAGGGTTTGCCCCCTCCCACTCTCTCTTGCGCCTTGGACTCCTTGTGGGGGGCGCACCAGCCCTCCTAGGGGCTGGTCCCCTCCCACACTTGGCCCACGCAGCCTTCTGGGGCAGGTGGCCCCACTTGGTGGACCCCGGGACCCTCCCGGTGGTCCCGGTACAATACCGATATCGCCCGAAACTTTTCCGGTGACCAAAACAGGACTTCCCATATATAAATCTTTACCTCCGGACCATTCCGGAACTCCTCGTGACGTCCGGGATCTCATCCGGGACTCCGAACAACATTCGGTAACCACATACAAGCTTCCTTTATAACCCTAGCGTCATCGAACCTTAAGTGTGTAGACCCTACGGGTTCGGGAGACATGTAGACATGACCGAGACGTTCTCCGGTCAATAACCAACAGCGGGATCTGGATACCCATGATGGCTCCCACATGTTCCACGATGATCTCATCGGATGAACCACGATGTCAAGGACTTAATCAATCCCGTATTCAATTCCCTTTGTCTATCGGTATGTTACTTGCCCGAGATTCGATCGTCGGTATCCAATACCTTGTTCAATCTCGTTACCGGCAAGTCACTTTACTCGTTCCGTAACACATCATCCCGTGATCAACTCCTTGGTCACATTGCGCATGTGATGATGTCCTACCGAGTGGGCCCAGAGATACCTCTCCGTTTACACGGAGTGACAAATCCCAGTCTCGATCCGCATAAAACAACAGATACTTTCGGAGATACCTGTAGTGCACCTTTATAGTCACCCAGTTACGTTGTGACGTTTGATACACCCAAAGCACTCCTACGGTATCCAGGAGTTACACGCTCTCATGGTCAAAGGAAGAGATACTTGACATTGGCAAAGCTCTAGCAAATGAACTACACGACCTTTTGTGCTAGGCTTAGGATTGGGTCTTGTCCATCACATCATTCTCCTAATGATGTGATCCCGTTATCAACGACATCCAATGTCCATAGTCAAGAAACCATGACTATCCGTTGATCACAATGAGCTAGTCAACTAGAGGCTCACCAGGGACATATTGTGGTCTATGTATTCACACGTGTATTACAATTTCCGGATAATACAGTTATAGCATGAATAAAAGACATTTATCATGAACATTGAAATATAATAATACTTTTATTATTGCCTCTAGGGCATATTTCCAACAGTTCCCGTGCCTGTGCACAGTCAGGGCAAAAGACCTAGGTTTTTTTTTGCACCGACAGAAGCCCCTAGGCCTGCCCCGTACACGCTGCTGAGCATCGTCAGGGTCGGGCCTAATAAGTGCACATGCGGGGCTGCTGAAGAGGCTGGTATTTTGAAGTCTTCTTTGCTTCTTCATTACTCTTGATTTCGGGACAGTTTCCGGTATCTCCGCGTGTCGTGTAAAGCCAATAGTGGTGGGGCCGCTCAAGTAATGGCTCGCGAATGACTTTAACACACGGGGTAGAAACTGCCAATTCACTCTTCCCACCACGACCTTATCCTTGGCCATGTATGCTGCATGCATCGCGCGGGGTAGGTAACTGAGGCGCGTGGGGCGGGAGAGCATCAAGGCGAGGGCCCGGTCGTCTTGAATTGGCGGAGGAGGATGAAGGACGCCTGTTGAGGGAGTGACTCCCCTCCCCGGCCCGCCTATAAAAAGGGGTGGAGGAGGGCGGAGTCACTCATCCTCGCATTCTTCTTCTTCTGTCTTCTGCTGGTCATGTTGAGAGAAAGAACTTGGGGCCGCGCCCTGGGCCCCATCTTGGAGCCGTCCCCTGATCTGAAAAGGGAACTCGGGTGGTGCGGCGACAATGCCTGGGGTGGCAACCCCGGCGTGCCTGCCTTCGGGCCGCTTGCGGCCATGGCTTTAGTGGGAGGGGATGCGAACGACACCATGTCGAGCTCGAGGAGGGCATGGCGTGTGACATTAGATCGCTCCCCATTCTACTTCTCTTCGCGACGCTGGGGAGGAGTCACGGAGGAGATTCGCCATTAGTGGAGGCGAACCTAACTCCTCCTGGGCGCCATCCTCTCGCCGTGTAGGATGGTTCTTTGCTCCTATTCATGTCTTGTGGGCGCATGGTGGCTTCTAATATCATGGCCGCTGGGGGACAACCGTGCTCTTTGTGGGAAGTCCCTCGGAGAGCATGGTGTCCGGTACGGCTGCCGCGACGGGATTGTCGAACGGCAGTGGTGCAGGAGGTAGGAGCAACCCATGACACGCCAAGAGTGGGGGTAGCCACTCTGACGGCTTATGTTTGTCGGTGACTCCGCTACCCCTGCCTGGGCTCCCTTCAGCGCCACCGTCCCTCCTGCTCTCTGGTTCCTCCATCCCAACCAGAGGACGGCGTCATCCTGGTCCTTGAGAGGCGCCGAATCCAAGTCAAGTCTGCCTCTTACTTCTTTAGTCCCTCCCTGTAATACCCTGAGGAAGATAGACAAGGGCAAAGGGGTAACGGGACACTTATCTTTTTTTCAATCTTAAACATGTCGGCACATCCCAAATTTCATTTGCATTCTCAAGACGGATGATTTTATTGAATTCTTCGGGGCACAATCCGTTGAAGAGAATATCACAAATCTTGAACATTGTATTGCAGCATCTTCAATTCTTCTGCGGTAGCTTCACGATTCGGTTCTCTCCCATCGAAGAATTCATCTTGCAAGCCAGTACACACAATAGCCCAAAATGGCGGGGTTATGTCCAAGAATATGCATTTCCATCTTATGCTTCCAACTAGCAAAATTAGTATGATCAAAGTAAGGAGCTCTACTGTAACACCCCGGTTGTAACTTTCCCTATTTGTACTCCAACTCTTGCCGTTTCTGGCGTTAAGTTATATTTATTTCCTCGGGTTCGGGTTTTTGTCTCCGTGTGTTGTTGTCATTGTCATGCATCTCATATAATGTCATCATGTGCATTGCATTTGCATACGTGTTTGTCTCATGCATTTGAGCATTTTCCCCGTTGTCCGTTTTGCATTCCGGCGCTTCGTTCTCCTCCGGTGGTCATTTCTAGCTTTCTTTCGTGTGTGGGGATTAAACATTTTCGGATTCGACTGAGACTTGCCAAGCGGCCTTGGTTTACTACCGGTAGACCGCCTGTCAAGTTTCATATCATTTGGACTTCGTTTGATACTCACCAAACTCTGCTCCATCATCTAGAGCGTTCGATCACGATCGCGTGGGCGAAAACCGCACCTCATTTGGACACTCCTAGCTCCCTCTATGCCTATATATATACCTCCCCCTTCTAAAAATCCCGGATCCCCTCCATCCCTAACCTCAGATCCATTTCCACCCGCCGCCGCCGGACAAAGGCGCCACCGATGTACGTGTCCGCCCGCCGTGTCCGCCACCACGTGTCACCACCGGGTTCGCAGAGGCGCCACGCCCACATCCCCGCGCTTCGGCCCGCCGGGCCCAGGCGGGGCCCTCCCGGCCCAGCGCGCCGCCGCCCACCACCGACAGCCGCCGCCGCCCCTCTCCTCTCGATCCGGCCGCCGCACTCCTCCCAGCCCCGCCGTGCCATCGCCGGAGAGCTCGGCGGCGCGAGCTCGCCGCCACCCGAGCTCGCCGGCCCGGCCACCGCACGCCGCCGCCGCGCCCTCCGGCCGCTCCGCCGCCTCCCCGCCTCGCCTCCAGCCAGATCCGGCCGCGGGAGAGCCGGATCCGGCAATCCCTCCACTCCGGCCGCCGTCCGCGCCATCTCCGGCGAGCAGCGCCATCGCCTTGGTTCGCGTGCCGGGTCAACCCTAGATCCGGAGGTCGAAATTTCTTCTAAGTCCCTGTTATTTTTCACTCCAAGTGCACATGTTCGTGGCTCCGTAACTTTGCATCCGTAGCTCCGATTCATGCATATAGCATATCAAAATGTTCATCTCAGAGAGTACATCATTTCATTCCATTGCATCATTTTCATTTGAGTTCATCTTGATGCCTGAAATGCTGTTAGAAGAGGGATACTTGAGTTAATTGTCAGATCTGTTACTCCGTTTAGCACTTTTGTCATTTTTGCCATGATTAATGTGTGCATGATATGCCCGCGAGTTCTACATATGTTTTGTTAAGGGTTTTGTCATCTTTCCAGAGGTGTAGCCCATATATTTTTAGGATGTGTGAGGTGACTAGTGCAAGCTTGCAAAGTGAGGCACTCGGTAAATCTGTTTTCAGGGACTTAGCATTTCCACTAAGTCCTGGGATTGTTTATCTCATGATGCCATATGTTCTTGTTGTTTCCTAGTGATCCGTGCCTCTTTTGAGGATGATCAGTAAGGGTGTTTTGTTAACCTTGTAGTGATCTATCCATCCATGTCTTTGTTTGCAAATATGGAGCACCCTAGATTGAGTCAATCGAGCTCTACTTTTGCTACTTTGTGAATCTAGGCAGATTGTCAACTTGTTTGCAATTTTGCCAGTGGTGTTGTAGTTGATCCGTGCATGCTATGCTATTGTTCTTGCCATGTATAGCTTGAATTTTGTGCCTTCTTGATGGGTGTATGCTTGTATTGCCATGACGTGCACCGTAGTGAGTGCATCAAGCTCGTAAACATGCCTACTTGAGTTATATTTCAGCATGTGCCAGTTTTCACTAAGTAGGAAAACTGATTATGTTTTTGCTATGTTCACATGCTTGCAATTGTATTTCCTGATCCCTTTTGGCTCAAGGTCACTAAGGGACTTTTGTTAATCTCTTTGAGTAGCTCCATTACATGCTTTACTTTGCCATGATCAGGCCCTGTAGCATGTAGTTTTGTTGCTTCGAAGAGGGCTACCCGATCTGAAATTCCAGACAAGTGTTAATTTCATTAAGTCTGAGATATGTTTGCCATTTGCATTTTTTCCATGTTTGTTTGAACCTGTTAATGGATGAATTGGCCGTAGCTCAGTGCTAGACTTTTGTTAAGCATCTTGTAAGCATCCCTGCCATGTATTTTGTTGTCATGTTTGGGTGCTGTAGCATGTTCATCTCATTGCATTTAGATGCCTACTTGCTGTAAATCGCAGACCGGAGTCATTTTTGCTTTGCTTGCCATTTCCAAACCGTAACTCCGATTCCGGCGTTATTTATATCGTTTTCAAGCGATTTCATCTCATCTTTCCAGTGGCACACTTGGTTTTCCAAGTTGAGGCCAGATTCATGCATTTCCTGTCATATCTTGCATTTTGCATCCCGCATCGCATTCCACATAGCATATCATCTTTGCATCGTGTTGTTTGAGTTGCACGTGGTTGATTGTATCCTTGTTGCTTGTTTGTCTTGTTTGGGTAGAGCCGGGAGACGAGTTTGCTAATGAGGAGCCCGTTGAGTTTTCTTTTGAGGATCCAGTCAACTCTAACAACTGTGCATGCAAGATGATCATACCCTCAAAATCACTACTATCTTTGCTATGCTAGTTTGCTCGCTCTTTTGCTATGACATGCTACGATGCCTACCATTTGCTTGCAAGCCTCCCAAATTGCCATGTCAAACCTCTAACCCACCATTGTCCTAGCAAACCGTTGATTGCCTATGTTATCGCTTTGCTCAGTCCCTCTTATAGCGTTGCTAGTTGCAAGTGAAGATTGGAGGCCGTTCCTTGTGGGAACATTAATTACTTGTTGGGATATCATTATATTACTTTGTTATCTTAATGCATCTATATACTTGGTAAAGGGTGGAAGGCTCGACCTCTCACCTAGTGTTTTGTTCCACTCTTGCCGCCCTAGTTTCCATCATATCGGTGTTATGTTCCCGGATTTTTGCGTTCCTTACGTGGTTGGGTTATAATGGGAACCCCTTGACAGTCCGCCTTGAATAAAACTCCTCCAGCAATGCCCAACCTTAGTTTTACCATTTTCCACCTAGCCTTTTCCCTTGGGTTTCGCGGACTCAAGGGTCATCTTATTTTAACCCCCCCCCCCCCGGGCCAGTGCTCCTCTGAGTGTTGGCCCAACCTAGAGCACCGTGCGGGGCCGTCCCTTGGCAACTTGGGTTACGTTGGTTCCCGTACGCTTAGCTTATCCGGTGTGCCCTGAGAACGAGATATGTGCAGCTCCTATCGGGATTTGTCGGCACAGGGGGCGGTGTTGCTAGACTTGTTTTACCATTGTCGGAGTTGTCTTGAATTACCGAGATACCGAGTCTGATCGGAACGTCTTGGGAGGAGGTCTATTCCTTCATTGACCGTGAGAGCTAGTCATGGGCTAAGTTGGGACTCCCTGCAGGGATTTGAACTTTCGAAAGCCGTGCCCGCGGTTATGGGCAGATGGGATTTTGTTAATGTCCGGTTGTAGATAACTTGAACCTTAATTTAATTAAAATGAATCAACTGAGTGTGTTACCGTGATGGCCTCTTCTCGGTGGAGTCCGGAAAGTGGACACGGTGTTGGAGTAATGTTTGCACAGGTTGCTCTCTAGTTTCTCGCTCGCGCTTTGCCTCCTCTTCTCACTCTCCTTTGCGAATAAGTTAGCCACCATACTTGCTAGTCGCTTGCTGCAGCTCCACTCATATTCACCTTGCCTTACCTATAAGCTTAAATAGTCTTGATCGTGAGGGTGCGAGATTGTTGAGTCCCTGTGGCTCACAGATTACTATTACACCAGATGCAGGGCCTGATGATTCCGGTCCAGGAGACGCGTACGATCTCAAGTGGGAGTTCGACGAAGACTCTCAACGTTACTATGTTTCCTTTCCCGATGATCAGTAGTGGTGCCCAGTTGGGGGGTGATTGGGACCGTGTCGCATGTTGGGTTCTCTTTTATTTTGGCGCCGTAGTCGGGCCATGAGTGTTTGGATGATGTAATGTTATTTATGTACTTGATTGACGTGGCGAGTGTAAGTCAACTATGTTATCTCCCCTTTCATTATTATATTACATGGGATGCTGTGAAGATTGCCTAACTTGCGACATATGGCTTCAATGCGATTATGTCTCTAAGTCGTGCCTCGACACGTGGGAGCTATAGTCGGATCGAGGGTGTTATATCTACGGTGGTAATTTCCCTCGCTAGATGCCATACTCCCCCAGGTTGTGAAACCAAGGCTATGATCACCAGAGCTATGGAAATCAAGGCAAATGGAGACCAAAGCTCTAATACCACTTGTAGGATTGAAAGTATGTCTAGAGGAGGGATTAGATCACTTGACCAAATAAAAATCTACCCTTTTCCCAATTTTAAGGCTTGGTATATTGTAGCAACTTATCACAAGTCAAGCAATCAACCTACACATGCAATTCCAAGAGTATAGCGGCAGAATGTAAATAATTTCAATTCAAGGTAAAGGGGAGGAGTTTAGATGGAGCAAACTCAATGTAGACATGGAGATTTTGGCTTGGTTCCGATAGGTGGTGCTATCGTACATCCACGTTGATGGAGACATCAACCCACGAAGGGATTCCATGGAGGGATCCACCCATGAAGGGTCCACGAAGAAGCTACCTTGTCTATCCCACCATGGCCATCGCCCATGAAGGACTTGACTCACTAGGGTAGATCTTCTTGAAGTAGGTGATCTCCTTGCCTGTACAAACTCCTTTGTTCAACTCCACAATCTTGACGGAGGCTCCCAAGTGACACCTAACCAATCTAGGAGACACCACTCTCCAAAAGGTAATAGATGGTGTGTTGATGATGAACTCCTTGCTCTTGTGATTCAAATGATAGTCTCCCCAACACTCAACTCTCTCTCACAGATTTGGATATGGTGGAAAGAGGATTTGAGTGGAAAACAACTTGTGGAAGGCTAGAGATCAAGATTCTTGTGGTTGGATTGGAATATCTTGGTCTCAACACATGAGTAGGTGGTTCTCTCTTAGAAAATGAGTAGTGGAAGTGTAGGCACGTTCTGATGGCTCTCCTCACGAATGGAGGATTGGTGGAGGGGTATATATAGCCTCCACACAAAATCTAACTGTTACGCGCAACTTACCAAACTCGGTGGGACCTAATACTGAAACTCGGTCAGACCGATTTAGTTCAAAATGTGAACGTTAGGCTTTTCGGTGGGACCGACATGTCAACTCGGTGGGACCGATTGTGTTAGTGTTAGGGCATAACATAATCTCGGTGAGACCGATCAGATGAACTCAGTGAGACCGACTTCTATAATAGGCAAATAGAGAGTTGGTCAGGAAAACTTGGTGGGACCGATCGCTCATTTTGGTGAGAACGAAATGTTATGAAAAGGAAACAGAGAGTCTCCATTGAAAACTCGGTGGGACCAATCACTCATCTCGGTTAGACCGAAACATTACGAAGGGAAACAAAGAGTTTGCAATGCCATCTCGGTGAGACCGAGGTCCCTATTGGTGAGACCGAACTAATTAGGCTTTCTGGCTATGACTATGTCAAATGAACTCGGTGGCGCCGGATAGATCAAATCGGTGGGGCCGAGCTTGACTTTTGGTTTGGGACATATGTGCAAATGAGAAAGTGCTTGAGGGCTTTTGGAGCAAATCACTAAGCATTTTGAACAAGCAAGCCATTAAGCAAGACCTCATCCCCTTTTAATATTATTGTCTTTTCCTATGGACTCAATGTGATCTTGGATCACTAAAATGAAAATGTAGTGTCTTGAGCTTGAGCCAATATGTGTCCTTAGCATTCTGAGGGGTCCACATCTCTAGTCCATTCCATGCCAATCATTGAACTTTCTGAAAAGATTATCTTCAATGGATATTAGTTCAATGAGCTATATGTTGTTAATAATTACCAAAACAACCCAGGGATTAGTTGCACTTTCAGGCTCCCCCTTGTTTGTAATTGATGACAACATATAGATCAAATCTTTGATAAATGATAATAAGAATGAAATATATCGTCGCTTTGAGAGGTATGTGATAAGAAGGAGGTCCCCCTGAATTTGTGCATTATTTAAAATTTTCTTTTGAATGCAAATGCGCAATCGATTAGGATCATGGGTTACTCTTCTATGTCACATACATCTTGGTGGAGCGCTCAAAATGATATTAAATGAAATATACACTCATCACCAAGACAAAATGCATGATCATACATGAGAGATAGATAATAGCATCATCCAAGCACAAACATTAAAGTATGATATGATCAAACACATGACCATACAAGTATCTCACACACATAACAAAAAAGTATCATCCAAGCAAGCAAACATACAAGTAGCAAAAGGGCAAAAAGAAGCAAAGCTCTCTCTCTCTCTCAATGACTATGATATATACACTTTCTCCCCCTTTGGCAACAAGTTAACAAAAAGCTCGAATATGCATAGTGCTATGCGGCTCTCTAAGCTTGATCTTCGGGAGGTGGCGTGGAGACGACTCCTGTGACAAGTGCATCTGTTGAGGTTGAAAGAGCTGGTGGAGTTGCAACTGGAGGGGCAACAGAGGCTGTGGCTCAAGGGGCTAACGTTTTAGCTCTAGTATCTGCCACTCGCACTGCTGCAAACCTCTGCCTTCTGGGCACCCTTTGATATGCATCTGTAGTGGTCTTGTCACTCCTATCCTCAAGCTCTTCTTGGATCTTCTCCACAGAAGTCTGAATCTCTGTCACCTTGACATCCAAGTCATGAAGTTTGGTTTCAAAGATTCTCTCAAGACTCTCTTGATATTGAGTCAGGGTGGCCAGGCCTATCTCAATCCTCAAAGTAGCCTGAATAAGATAGCCAAGTTGGTCTATCTTTGACTTGAGAAAAACTTGTGAAGCTTCTCCAGCACTTGGCATCTTGGCTGCCTTCTCTACTTTTGCCTTCTCTCTCTTCTCCTGAGCCTCTATTGAAGTAGGATCGGTAGCATCCATGACAACTATGTTGTCCTAAAAGTTAGGCCTTAAGGGAAGTTGCTCTTCGTCCAACAAGTATGTCCCTTTGCCCATCTTGGAGTCTTTGAGCGTTTGTATGTGTTGAGCAGACCCACATGATTTCTTCTCATCAGCAGTTCTCCTCTTGATTGTCTCTACAATCAGTATCATCACCTTGAATTTTTCTGGCACATCAAACATATGCAGCAAATTGATGGAATGTCCTCTTATCATTCTATGATCTCCAGACTTGGAAAACAGAGTGTGCCTTAGGATAGTACTGATAGTAGGCAGACCTCACAGGAAATAATAGACATAGCCAAACTTGTGATGTTCCAAGGCTGCATCTGGAATCTCCTTGTACATATGTGCCATGAAGTTGTGTACCTTCCTTGGCTTGGCATACACATCTGTGTCATCCTCATGCTCTTTGGGAGCATTGATTAGCTTGACCCACTCTGCAACAGTTGACTGATATCTTGTTCCTTCAGACATCCAAACAGTTCTGCTATCTGGGTAGAAACAAGCTACTGAATAGAACTGCATAATGAGCTCATCATTCCACTTGGTCAATTTCTGACCCACAAAGGCCTCAACTCCATTCATCCTGAAGCTCTCATGAACTCTAGGGAAATGTTCTTCATTGTTGTCAATGTACTTCCAGTCAACCCACTTCATGTCACATACAATGGGCTTCTTGTCCACGAGCACAGTCTCATAGGAAGTCCTGCTGTTCCTTAGAGTGGAACCTGTAATCTACAATAGTTCTTCTTCTTGAGGCATAAGGATCTGACTGTCTCCACAGTCTGAGACCTGCATCTTTCCTTATCTTCATGTTTTCAGCCACTGGATGTGTATCATCGTGATCAGGATCTTGGGCTTTAAATTTCTCAGTCCATCTTCCTCTTCTTCTTCAATTTCAGGCACTAGGGCCTTGTTCTTCTCAGCAGTAGGAATATTTCTGGTGATCATCTTTGGTGCAAACTTGGTTGCTAGACAAGTAGCTTTGGGGTTAGTCCTGGGCTTTGAAGGAACAACCCCAGACTTGATGGCATACCCCATTAGCTTATGAGTCTTTGATGCTGGTGCAGCATCCTCTTCTTCCTCTTCTTCCTCATCAGATTGAATCATCATTAAGGGTTTGCCAATAGCTCTGGCCATGGTTTTCTTGTCTCTTTCCTTCCTCATCTTGCCTTCACCAGCAGCCTCTTCAACAGTTGATTTGGAGGCTTCAAGAGTTGAGGCTCTGGCCTTTGACATGGGCACTCTCTTGGTAGGAGCCTTCTTGTTCAAACCAGGCTTTGTTGAAGCAGCTGTGCCAAATTCCTTCTTAACCACTTTCTTCTTGGAGCTGACCTCCTCCTTAGCAGCAACATAATCCTCATCTTCAGAGTCTTAGTTGCTCTTCTTCCTCTGCCTAGTAGCAGCCTTAGGCAGGTTGCTAGGAGTACTTATGCTACCCTCATCATAGCTGTCAGAGGGACTAGTGCCCTCACTCATGTTAACTTGCTCCTCAGACTTGTTCTGGCTGCCACTCTGATCAGACATTTCTGACATTACAAACTGAAAGCTGACCCTATGAATAGATGTAGATGAGGTAGAGTGGATGAGCATCACAAAGTGCAGAGATTTTGCAAAACAATTGAGTCAAAAACTTAGTTTTTGTTTTCTACAGAAAGCATTTTGGAGACACCGATTTGTTAAAATCGGTGCCACCGAAGCAATATTGGAGTCTGAACTAGTCACATCGGTCAGATCGTGACACAGTTCGGTGAGTCCGAGATTTCTAGGGTTTCACTGAGAGTTGAACATGGTCACACTGATTTGCAAGTCTTGGTCAGACCGAAAGTTACAAGTGCAATGGCCTAAGCCAAATTGGTGAGACCGATTTCTACAATTCGGTCAGTCCAAGATGAGGTTGGCAGAAACCTAACCCTAAATTTTCGAATCAAAACTAATCTAAAGGGAGTTTTTGCTGGATAGGATAATCTCATACGTGGTAAGAATCATGGCATTGACTTTGTGCTATGAATGTCACATCCCTAGCTTCTGGTGCTGCCTAGTGTTTGCATCATGTTTAAATTTTTGAAACTTGAACTGAGGAAATTTGGAAGCCTCAAAAACTTAAATAAAAGAAGGGCAAAACCCTAAAATCTCATTCATTGTTCCAAAATGCTCTTCTTAAATGTTTGATAATTTTTGGCAAGGGTTCTGGTCCCAACCAAAATATTGAACATTTTTAAGGACTTAATCTTGGGACTTTGAATTTAAATCATTAGCTATTTAAATTTGAATTATATTCATATAATTAGAATATAATTTCAAATACCCCTGAAATATTTTATGAGCTTTTGGAAAAGTCCATCTAGCAAAACAAAAATATTCAGAGGAGTTTTTGGCATTGTTTGAATTATTTTTAAATTCAAAACAGTGGCAAAACAAATTTAAAAAAAATAGAAAACAGAACAGAAATATAAAACAGAGCACTTACCTGGCGCTCAACTCGCAGCCCACCTGGTGGCCAACAGGACCGGCCTAGCGCGGCCCAGCCCACCTCCTCCTGTCGTCTTCCCCGCGCTAGTAGGCAGCGCGCGTGGCCGACGGGCGCCGACGCTGCCTCGGCCATCTCCTGCTTCCCCGGCCACCTCCTGCTTCCACCGCGACGCCACGGCCCTTCTAGCATCGCCACGCAGCCCCTGGCTCCCTCTCTCACTCTCCTCGCTCCTGCCCCCCTCCTCTGTTTCTCGCACGCAGCCACCGAGCGGAGCTCGTCGCCGCCGTCCACTGCCACCACGGCCACCGGGCCTCCCTCGCTTCCCCGACTAGCCCACAAGCTCCGCCACTCCGTCCTCGACCCACCTCACCGAGCCACGCCCCTCCAGAAGCCCCCGAACGACCTCACCGGGCTCGTCTTCTACCTTGGACCCGCCGGCCATCACCGTCAAATTCGTCGGCTCCGGACCGTCCCCGACCTCGCCGAGCATTCCGTCGTCATCGCCGTGAGCCCCTGCTCCAAACCCCTCTTCCTCCCCTTGCGTTTGTGCACTCTAGCCGCCGTTTCCACCTCACCCGAGAACTCCCCGCCACCGGACATGGCACCGTCGTGGCTAGAGCCACAAAGGCTCGAAGCCAACCTCACTTTTGTGCTCAGCGTAGCACCAGGAGCTCGTAGCCACCACCCGCTCCTCCTCTAGTGCACCGTAGCCCCTTCTCCCCTCCCCGCCGAACTCCGGCTGCCGCAAAAGCTGCCGCCGTCGTCGATTTAGCCCACTCCGTCGCGAGTTGTTGCCTCCGTTGGATGCGCAAGACTCCTAGCTTTCCGTAGCCGCAAACCGCGTCCAAAACCACCGCCCGAAGCTCAAATCCGAGACGCGCCACCGTCTCGGGCCTCGCCGGCGTCGAGTCGCCGGCGGGATTGACCCCGCTGACTCAGTTGACCACGGGTGGGCCTAGTTTGACCCCTTGGGTCAATGACAGGTGGGGCCCAGCCCTGCTAGTTAATTAGGATTAGTACTAATTAAATTTAGTTAAACTAATTACACTGAAATATGGGTCCCATAGGTCAGATTTGACCTGGACAACGCTCGTTGACTTGCTGACATCACCGTGAAGTCATGCTGACGCAGTAATAGGTTTTCTGGATTTAATTTAATTCAGGAAATTCCAGAAAATATTCTAAACTTCAATAAATCATAGAAATTCAACCGTAACTCCAAATGAAATAATTTATATATGAAAAATGATCAAAAAATCCAATCTATCCATCTGTACTATTTTCATGCATGTTAGAACAACTTATAGCTGCTGTTTAGCACAAATCATATAAATGGCATTTAAATAACCACATGTGGAGTTTGAATTTGAATCTTGGATTCAAACCAACTTCATTTAATCTGGTTTAGTTGCATCAACACAAATCACATCATATTGCCATGTCACATTCATGCATCATATTGTCGCATTGCATTGATTGTGTTCTTCCTTGTTTGTCGGTAATTGTCCCCTCTCGATAGACGTGTACCGGCGATGTGATCGATGACACCGATGAAGAGCTATATTATCTTCAGAAGTGCCAGGCAAGCAAAACCCCCTTGTTCATTCCGATAAAATCCCACTCTCTCGCGCCTGCTCTCTTTTACTGCATTAGGACAACAACGATTCATCTATTACTTGTTGCGGTAGCTGAACCCCTTTATCCTTTGCATGACCTGTCATTGCCACAGTAAATAGATGAAACCCACTACCATGAGTAGGGGTTGTTTGAGCCCTGTTGTGCCTACTCATTCATGCTTGTTTGTCATGCCTGCTACTGCTTAGAGTTGAGTCAGGTCTGATTCATCGGGGATGAATCAGAGGTGTGTGAACATGTCCTACTGTGTGTGAGCTAAGTGTGTGAACACGTTTTGGTAAAGGTAGCGGTGAGAGGCCGTGTAGGAGTACATGGTGGGTTGTCTCATTGCAGCCATCCTCAGGAACTGAGTTCTGTGTTTGTGATCCATGACCAGCTACTACCACACATTGGAATGCTTAAGTGCCCCTCTCGACTTATTAATCAACTTGATCTCTGTCCAGGAGTTGCAACTAGTTTCTGGTGTTTGTAGGTAGTGTTAGTAGTCTACCAAGTGGCACCCGGTACAGGTGGGCTTGGGACAGACTAGGCACAGTGGCCCGGTGTACCAAGTAGCACCCGGATGGTGGGCTTGGGAACCCTGCACACATCGTTTGGGGCCGTGAGCGACACCCCGGCCGGATCTCCTTGCGGATGGAACCCGAATAGGCGATAAACCTGGACTAGAGACTTGTTCGGTTAGTCAGGTCGTGGCCGACTCCCTCGCCAGGCTTCCGCTTGAAGGTTGCCGAGATACATGAGGTGTACATGGCGGTAAGTGGCGAGAGCGTGTGTGAAGAAGTACACCCCTGCAGGGTTATCATTATCTATTCGAATAGCCGGATTACTCGGATATGGAAACTTGGACCCCTTGCATAGTTCATAGACAAGTGAAAGTGGATACTCTAAAATACGCAAGATAAGCGTGAGTGGTATGGATGGCGTTCTCATAGGGAGAGGGGAGCGGATCCATAGTGGTGTATTGATATGGTGAATATGTGGACTCGTGTGCGCCACCTCAAAAGAGTTACTTGCAGTCGTAGTTCAGGATAGCCACCGAGTCAAAGCTGGCTTGCTGCAGTTAAACCCCACCATCCCCTTTGTTGATAATGATGCATATGTAGTTATTTCTGATGTAAGTCTTGCTGGGTACATTTGTACTCACGTTTGCCTATTTTATGTTTTTGTAGAGAGACTTCAGTCTCGCTAGTAGTTCCGCGTGGACTTCGATGTTTAGCTTGTTACCTCAGCTACGATCTTGTGCCTTCGGCAGGATCTGGTAGATAGTCAAGCTTCTTAGCCTTTTTCATTTGTAGATGTCTGTACTCAGACATGCTAAGCTTCCGCATGTGCTTTGCCTTGTATGCTCTGAATGTTGGGTCATGAGACCCCTGTTTGTAATATCTCGCTCCCCGGAGCCTTTTGAATAAATACTTGAGTCGTAGAGTCATGTTGTGATGCCATGTTGTATTTGCACATATCGAGCATATTGTGTGTATGTTATTGAAATGCTTGGTATGTGTGGGATCTGACTATCTAGTTGTTTATTTTTAGTAGCCTCTCTTACCGGGAAATGTCTCCTAGTGTTTCCATTGAGCCATGGTAGCTTGCTACTGCTCCGGAACACTTAGGCTGGCCGGCATGTGTCCTTCTTTGTTCCTGTGTCTGTCCCTTCGGGGAAATGTCACGCATTGAGTACCGGAGCCCTGTTAGCCCTCTACAGCCTGGTTTACCGGAGTCCTGCTAGCCCAGTGCTACAGCCCGGACCCACTTGCTGATGACCGACACGTTCGATACTGGGTCATGGATGCCTGTCCCTGTAAGTCTGTGCCACTTTGGGTTTACGACTAGTCATGTCAGCCCGGGCTCCTTGTCATATGGATGCTAGCGACATCATCATATACGTGAGCCAAAAGGCGCAACCGGTCCCGGGCAAAGGTAAGGCGACACCCGTGGGAATACCGTGCGTGAGGCCGCAAAGTGATATGAGGTGTTACAGGCTAGATCGATGTGACATTGAGTCGGGGTCCTGACAATGAATCGGAGGTAAAGATTGCACAAAGGAACGAACTCATACCCTAACTTGGCGATGAGCTCGCTACGGCGGCAACGGTGGTGAAGATTCCCGTTGACGGCGGTGGAGACCGGTGGCGGAGACCAGCGGCGGGAGGTCGCTGGCGATGAGGAGATGATCCGGAGAGCCAAGTCGCAGAGCAGGACACGCACGGGAGAAAAGGTTTTGGAGGAATTTCCAAAATTTTACCCGTCGGTATATATATCCTGGCGCTGTCGGTGTGACCGAGTGGAACAACTCGGTGGCACCGAGATGCACAATCACAATCGGTTCTTGCGCCTCGGTGTGACCGAATGATTCTAATCGGTTGCACCGAGATTGAAAACCTAGATCAACTCAATGAACTCGGTATGATATAAAGGGATGAATTGGTCAGACCAAAATACACAGAGAGGTTTTGGAAGTTTAAGTCTATGTCGAATCGGTGACTCCGATTGCTCATCACCCAGAGGGTTCGAATCTGACTTGATCAAACTTTGTGATGTGGCAAGAATAGAGTTTGAGACGAGAAGAGCATAGACAGCTAGAGGAAGTTCTTAGGCATTCTTGTCCATCCATTTGTCAAAAAATACCAAACAATCCAAACAACAAATGGTGTCCTTGAATGAGAAAAACATGCAATCAACATGCTCACACAATAAAATGGCAAATGAAATATGTGGCAAAGCATGCACAAACACTCTAGCATCAATCAAGCAATTGGTGATGACAAGGCCATCTATATATGAGTATATTGACTAAGGAGTCAAATGAGAACATTTGATTGTAGGTCATACTCATCATTTAAGCGCAAGTGGGGTTACCACTTTTACATAAAGCATTGTTGTGTTCACACCATTAGAGTTGCTTTAGCTCAATTCTTAGAGTAAAGCTCCCCCTAGATGTGATAACCCCCTTAAGAGGGATGAACTAACCTTGGGTTTTGTTGATGATGACTTTACACTGGTGCGCGTCGGTGCTAAAGAAACGGTTTTTAACCCCTTTCCACGATGGCATTTGGAACCGTCGCCAAGTGAGTGTGGGCGATAAGGGGGTCCTTCCCACATGACCCAGATATCGTCGAGGATAGGCCCTCCTCGTACACAGGTTGGGGCCATGTGCGATCGGGCAAGGCATCGAAACCCAATCATTTCCGTAGGTATGTACATCCCACACGATAATCCGAGAAAATCATTTCTGTAGGTATGTACATCCCACACGGTGAATCCCAGAGAAACATTTCCATTCGTATGTATATCACACACAGTAAATCCAAGGATTACGTTTCCGTTCTTATGTACATGCCACAAAGTCAATCCAAGGAAAACGTTTCCATTCGTACGTACAGCCCACACAGTTTTATGTGTAGGCTCGTGTGTGAAACGTGTAACTATCACACATGGTCTGCCTTGGTTAACTGTTTGCTTTTATCAACTATATCACCCACGATTTGATGAATAAAACTATGTGGCATTGGGCTATGTTGCTTTTATCAACTATATCACCATCGCAAGCGCTTTTACTGCTAGACCCATTTGCAAAGGTCCATGACACATTTAGTAGGTTTATTAGTTTACAATTAATAATTCTAGTATTACGCAAATTCACATTTCATATCGAACAGCTGTTTTCCAATTTCATATCAGACACATAAATATATTATAACATCACAGTACGGTAGCTACATGGAAACAACACGGTACAACATATAGCTAATTCAACTTCATAAGAACAATATATTAATTTCCCTAATCGAGATCATCCAGGCTCGTCTTATCCACCTCTGCTTTCAGTTCAGTAAGAACCTGTTTTGCACGGGTCAACTGGGAAAGTGCCTCCTCCTTCGCCAACACCATCTTAGCGAAGTTTGATTTAAAAATCTGAGCTCATTCTCCAGCTTTAACTTTTAATCCGCATCTTCAAATATTCTTCAGCGTTGACGACAATTTCTCTAAGCCTACGTCTGTTCTCTTCCTCATACATGCTCCAAAGCTTCGCTAGGCACATCTTCAAAGACTGTGGCCACTCTTGATCAACCCACTCCATGTAAGAACACTTCCGTTCATCCTATAATATTTAAAACTAGATCAATAACAATTGTAGGGGAAATGGGTTTATAGCAACATAGAAAATCACCAATGCTTATTTTGAAAAACTAAAGAAACATTTAATTTTGACATATCTTCTCAAAAAGATCAATGTGCAAATGAAATAATTGGTACTGAGACAACAACCAAATTCTGGAACATCAGAAGCTATAATTAACTACAACGACGCTACAAGTTCTTACTCATGTACAATAAATAACAAATTGAACATTTTATGAGGAAGGTAAATACAACTGCAACATCATAGTGATAGTGTTTAGATGACATAAAATTGATTCTAATAGGTGTGTACATGCACAAATTTAGTAACATAGAACTAATAGCACAAAGGTTGTCCACTACGTATGCCAAAACTGGGGTAAAGACAACTGTTGCTACATCTCGCACCGGGGCCCTGCACTGGCGAGCCAATGCAGCGGAACAAAATCAGGGACCCGGACTCCGGAGCACGTAGTTGCTCTGATGCCCAGTTCCTTCGTGCCATAAAGATTTTGTATTTTACTTCATGGCTGCTTGGATGTGCGGACCAAAGTTGGCTGCACAAACTGCTGAAGTGGTGCCAAATAATTTTCTAATGGCACCGCTGATGACATGGCAACAATTTAAGATACTAGGTAGAAACTGTGACACTGCCTTAGGATGAGTTTGGTTGAAGGTGTGGTATGAATGGGTTGGGACCGTGAAAGTGTCTGAATCACATCTAACAAATGATTTGTAACAACGAAAGAGGGTCTAACCTTCTCTGCACATGCCAGAAATTTCCTCCCACTGTCCACAGAATCAAATGCAACTAGCTTCACGCATGGACATTGATGGTGAAAACGAGCAGATAGATCTTCAGCCATCCCGCTCCATTCGTAGCCACTGATGGTCCTAGGGAGCTACAAGAGGAAGAAATGACTCAAATCGACCGCGGGTAAAAATCCTTTATTCCAAGTCATAGCCCGAGAGAGAGAAGAGAGGCATACCCGGGTGGTGAAGGAGTCGTCGTCGGAGGAGTGTTAGGACCCCGATTCCAAGTCACATCGATCTAGCCGGTAACACCTCATATCACTTTGCGGCCTCACGCATGGTATTCCACGGGTGTCGCTTTACCATGGCCCGGGACCGTTTGCGCCTTTTGTCTCACGTATATGATAGTGTCGCTAGCATCCATATGACAGAGAACCCGGGCCGACATGGCTAGTCGTGAACCCAAAGCGGCACTAACCTATGGGGACAGGGATACATGAATCACATCGAGCATGTCGGTCAGCAGCGTGTGAATCCGGGCTGTAGCATTGGGCTAACAAGACTCTGGGAACCCGGGCTGTAGCAGGCTAGGCAAGACTCCGGATGTCACCGCGTGACATTTCACCGAAGGGACAGACACAGGAACGAAGTGAAACACATGCCGACCAGTCAAGTGTCCTGAGCAGTAGTGCTGGGCTAGCAGGACTCCGGTGAACCGGGCTGTAGCGGACTACTATGGCTCGTGGAAGCACAAGACTACATTTCCCCATAAGAGAGGCTGCCAAGGATAAACAACTAGATTGTCGGATCCCACACATACCAAGCATTTCAATCATACACACAATATGCTCGATATGTGTAAATACAACATGGCATCACAACATAACTCTACAACTCAAGTATTTATTCATTAGGCTCCGAGGAGTGAGATATTACAAACATGGTTCTCATGACCCAACAATCATAGCATACAAATCAAAGCACATGCGGAAGCTTAACATGTCTGAGTACAGACATCTACAAATGGGAAAGGCTAAGAAGCCTGACTATCTACCAGATCCTGCCGAGGGCACAAGATCGTAGCTGAGGTAACAAGCTAAACATCGAAGTCCACGTGGAACTACTAGTGAGACTGAAGTCTCTCTGCAAAAACATAAATTAAGCAAACGTGAGTACAAATGTACTCAGCAAGACTTACATCAGAACTAACTACATATGCATCGGTATCAACAAGGGGGGTGGTGGAGTTTAACTCTAGCAAGCCAGCTTTGCCTCAGTGGCTAACCTGAACTACGACTGTAAGCAAATCTCTTGAGGTGGCGCACACGAGTCCACATATTCACCATATCAATACACCACTATGGATCCGCTCCCGTCTCCCTACGAGAACGCCATCCATAACACTCACGCTTATCTTGCGCATTTTAGAGTATCCACTTCCACTTGTCTATGAACTGTTATAGGCAACCCAGAAGTCCTTTACCGCGGACACGGCTATTTGAATATATCATTTATAACCCTGCAGGGGTGTACTTCTTCACACACCCTCTCGCCACATACCACCATGTACACGTCGTGTATCTCGGCAACCTTCAAGCGAAAGCCTGGCGAGGGAGTCGGCCATGACCTGACTAACCACACAAGCCTATAGTCCAGGTTTATCGCCTATTCGGGTTTCATCCGCGAGGAGATCCGGCCGGAGTTTCGCTCACAGCCCCAAACGATGTGTGCAGGGTTCCCGAGACACCAAACGGGCACCCGGTACACCGTGCCATGGTGTATCTACCGCATCATAGCCCACCCCTAGGGTCAGCGCTACGCACGGCCGCCAACACATATCCTACAAACACCAGAAACTAGTTGCAACTCCTGGACAGAGGACAAGGGCAGTTAATAAGTTGAGAGGGTCCATTGGTTTCGGGCCCAATGCATGGTAGTAGCTGTTCATGGATCACAAACACAGAACTCAGTTCCCAAGAACGGTTTCAATGAGACAACCCACCATGTACTCCTACATGGCCTCTCACCGCTACCTTTACCAAATCGTGTTCACACACTTAGCTCACACACAATAGGGCATGTTCATCACTGTTCCAATTCATCCCCGATGAATCAGACCTGGCACAACTCTAAGCAATAGCAGGCATGACAAAAAGCATGAATGAGTAGGCACATCAGGGCTCAAACAACTCCTACTCATGCTAGTGGGTTTCATCTATTTACTGTGGCAATGACAGGTCATGTAGAGGATAAGGGATTCAGCTACCGTAGCAAGTAACAGATGAAATGATGTTGTCCTAATGCAGTAAAAGAGAGCAGGAGCGAGAGAGTGGGATTGTATCAGAATGAACAAGGGGGTTTTGCTTGCCTGGCACTTCTAAAGATATTATAGCTCTTCATCGGTGTCATCGAACTCATCGTCGAAACCACATCTATCGAGAGCGGACAAATACCGGCAACAGAGAAAGAAACACAATCAATGCAATGCACAATATGATGCATGATTATGACATGGGAAAATGAGTGTGTTGGGCTAATGCAACTACAACCAGATGGGTTTGAGCTATTTTGAACCGAAGATTCAAAGTTCAAACTCATTTGTGATCTTAAATAGTGCTTATCATGTTTTTGAACTAAACAGCAAGTTAACTTGTTTAAACATGCATGAAACCAATACAGATGGATAGATTGGATTTTTCTGATCATTTTTCATATATAAATCTTTGCATTTGGAGTTACGGTTTAATTTCTCTGCATTTTAGAAGTTTTGGGCATTTTCTGGAATTTCCTGAATTAAATTAAATCCAGAAAATAGATTATTGCGTTGGCATGACATCAATGTGACATCAGCAGGTCAACACGCCAGGTCCAGGTCAAACCTAACCAGTGGGTCCCACTGGTCAGTCTCATAGTGATGGCTAGGCTCACAGACATGTGGGCCCGGTCAAAGGCCACGTCAGCACGGTCAATGCTGACGCGTGGGTCCACTGATTTTATTAGTTAATATAATTATTTTGGTTATCCAGTAAACTAACAAGGCGGGTCCCACTGGTCAGTGTCTTGTGTTAAATTAACAGGGTTAGTTAGCCCCTAAACTAATGACGGCCACGTCGGCTAACCGGCGATTAGCCGCCAGCGCTAAGCAGGACACGGCGGAGGTCCTCGTCCGGCCGTTTCCGGCGATGAGAGGTCGTGCAGATGGGCTCGTTGGAGAGCCCTTGCCGGCGCGCGTCGGATGGTGGTTGTGGCCGGGCCTGTGGTGGCCGCAGTCATCGCCGGCGACGACTTTGGCGGCAGCCGGAGCTCTGGTGAGCTCAGGGCCGAGGCTACGGCGAGCGAGGCGGCGCGTGCGAGGCATCAACAGGCTCTACACGGAGCGGGGATCAAGCGGGGCATGACGGCCAGGCCATTGAGTGGCCGAGGGCACGTCGGCAGCGAGCACAGGCGGCGGCGCGTTCGGTCACAGGCGAGATGGCGGCTACGGCACACAAACGAAGAAAATGAGAGGGGGGTTAGGGGGAGGAGCTCACGGTGGATGCGAGGAGAGGCTCAGCGGGCTCGAGGAGGTGTCGGAGAGGGCCCAAGGTCGTCGGCGATCTCGGCGGCCGAAGGAAGAAGACAAGGGCGATGCAGGCGTTGTGGTGCGTCCCCGGTTGCGTGGGGCGTCGAGGAGGAAGACGGAGCCGAGGCGGTTCTCTTGGACACGCTGGATGGACTAGGGAGGGCCGGTGGCCACTGTTTCACGGCGACGCGGACGCGACAACGTTGGCCGTGGCGAGCAGGGGCGAGGGAGAGGAAAGGCGGTCCAGGCGGGTTCGGGTCGTCGTCGAGGCGGTTCACCCACGCGTCCAACCGCTCGGCGGCAAGCAGGAGGTGGCCAGCGCGTCGTCGGCGCTCTCCAGCGAGCTGCTTCGTGCGCTGGCGCGGGGAAGAAGACGCTCGTGCCCTTGGTGGGCTGGCTGGGAGCCAGGTAAGGAAACTCTCTCTCTCTCTGTCCTTCTATTAGTTTTCTGTTTTCTATTTATTTGATATGTTTGGAATTAGTAATAATACTAACTCATTTCCATAAATCCTGGGATATATTTTGGGCTCTATTTGAAATATTTACGACTGCCCAAAATTGTTTCCAGGATTATTCGAGCATTTAAAATATTTATATTGATTAAATGCCCAAATTCAAATACCTAGGGATTTAATTCAAAGCCCAAATGTGTCCAGCAAAAATGCAAATCATCTTGGGTAGATGCTTCCACCTTAAACCAGAGATGATGAACATTTTTAAAAGGCATTTTGAGTTCATTGAAAATATTTTTATTTGGAACTATTTGAATTGCATTTGTCCTAGGGCTTGATCATCCCCATTTCAGAGTTTCATAAAACTTAAACATGATGACATGATGATCATGCAAGGTCAAGCAAAGGCTAAGGCTAGGGCTGTGACAACTCACCCCCACTAAACAAGAATCTCGTCCTGAGATTCAAGACGTGAGGTAAGCGGAAAGGAGGTCACAAACTATCACAGTCTTCTCGATCCAAGCTGTACCTCATAAGGTTGTTGATTCGTTGCATACATTGATCTTGATATCCTCGCTTTTGAGATCTTCATCCATGCGATGACGATGGAAAGAAACTTTACTAGGATTGATCTTCTCGAAGATCGAGCTATACAAGATCAACTCGCGGAATGAGATGTTGAAATATCTCGAGTTGAGACACAAAACACATCGAGAGGGATGGAAGAACAAACGACGAGGTTTGATTTGTGGGCAACAATTCCACGCTTAGAAAGATGGTGGATGGTGTCAAGGTGGTGAGGAAATAATTGCCATGAGCCCGTAACAGGGCACCTTGGGAAAGGTGACTCGTTGGATTGTTCCCTTAAGTGGCAAAATGAATTACTTTTGATCCATAGATCATTGAAACTCTTCATACCAACTTATAGCAATTTTCAATTGATCGTTTGAAAGAGCTCAAAGAAATGGCATACTCGGACTAGGATGAATGATGTGGATTACCTTGTTGGAGACAATGCAATGGATGATTTGCTTATCATCGGAGACGGATGGGACCCATGGTAAGTCCACTTTTGAAGATAATCCTGGACAACTACTACTGAGCTGCAAGTTGGGAACAAAATGCAAATGCTGGGAATGATTCTGGTAACTGGGGAAAAACTCAACAATCGAGAGTGTTTCCAATGTTTCAATGGTTATAGAATCATCGAAGAAACTGAGAGCACAAGGATCTCTAAGGAACAACTTCTATAATAAGTCACACGAAATCCTCATGGAAAGATGGGCAAAGTTACTATAATGACAGATCTTCCAGCTAGGTGTGTCGGCCAGAACATCAACCCTGTCGGGACCTACATCATAGATCCTGGAAAAGTTCCAACCATCGTATCTGCCTGAGATTCAGATCTGGATGGTAATAGGATATTTCAGACAGCATGTCTCGAAAAGAAAGTTTGCAACACAAACCGATGAGATGATGTTGCGAGATTCTCAGAAAATGAACTACGATAGTAAGCTCCAAAACATGAGCCGGTTTTGCTATAAACATGTGAACACGCTATCCCAGACAAGCATGACCACATAGTAGTCTTATAATAAAACACTACCGAGTCCATATGGGAAACCATCATCGAGGATATCGAAGTCCTTGCATAAGTCTAGCTCTTAAGAAGAAACTTCTTCTCCTTGAAGAAATCAATCAGTGACTTGGTGTGCTAGGGATTCATATAGAATGAAGGTTGCAAGTCTCCAAACCATAGAATACTTCGCACGTATGCATGAATGACTTGGGATGATTCCAGAGAAAGCGAGACAAACTTTCCCAAATTCATGGCAGCAACTTGCTTCAAATGCACGTGAACTAGAGGAAGTCACTTCTTACACCAAACATATGCTTCATGAGATAGCATGAAGAAATGCTTTCAAAGTTTCCAACACTAGCTTAATGTTCAACATGAATCATGGATAAGATGAAAATATTGTCAATGGGCTCAACTACAGGTCATCCAGATTTCCGTGAAGATGGAATTCCATAATTACGTGAACAAGGTGATAGCATTGGTCAGACCCAAAAGATATAATGGTGTATGCTCGAGGAAACAACCACGAGTAAGACAACATTATGAACATCGTTGGTTCTCATTTGACTTGACTTAGCCCACACTCAAATCAAGGTTTGGACAAGACGATAGATTCAACAACCGATCGCGAGGAACAATCGATGAAAATATCATCTTTCTTCAACACACACACACAAGGATATACCTTTGCAATGAACTGAGCCAGACAAGCTTTCATCCTCCAACTCTCCAAGTTGTTGTTCAGCTTAACCAACTAGCTTAGGGTATCCAACACAGATTCTTGGAGAAGGGGTGGTTTACAAGAAACCAACTTGATCACGAGCTCAACATAACAGTTAGGGGGCAACCTGGTGATACTTCTGAGGAAATATCAGAAAATCACGAACCACCGATATGTTTCTAAGCTCGGGAACAATCTTGCTTTTCAGAGCAAGACGATATGATCAAGAGAGCGAGGAACTGACACAATCCTAACTCATTGATCGAAGAGTGCACCAGGAAAAATGGACTAGGTAGCACGATCAATCTTAGGATGATGATTCAATAACCAACACGCTAAGAAAGAAATTATTGTCCATTAGTTACCTAGCAACTAGTTGCTAGGAGTATTAATTTCACACATCATGGTTCACTTCCCGGCATTCCAGTTGCGACAACACGGGACCGAGGAATGAAAAATGATGGTAAGAAGTATCACTGCGTCAAGAATTCATGAGAGAGGGTGCAATTCTCATGACAATCCTGACATAAAAGGGGGTAATACTCCAGGGTAGAACAGAGCAAAAGCTGGATTGGCATTTGATCTGCAGAACACAACTACTTTGACCCAATCCTGGATATGGATGAGGTACTGGAGTTTGTTTCTCCTAATCATTCTGAAATAGAATGGCTTAATGGACCACGAGAATAATAAACATCGATAACACGGATGCACAATTACTCCTGACTATCAATTGATAGACGATGGTCGGAATATAAATGAAGAGGGACAACTCAATAGGACATATATCTTTCAGAGTTGTGGATGCATAGATTAATATGTTGAACCAAGTTCAACAGGTTTGTTCCAGATAACCCATGCAGAAAGGTAGAACTGGCAGAATCACAGTTATGAATGGAGAACTCCTCAAGAGTACTCTGATTGTGATATTTTGGTTCAAAGAACTTCTGCCTTAATGGTTCATGGTATTTGGAAGAAGGAAATACCACCGACCTCGAGGACTGTCGCAAGGTTACTAATATCCTAAAGGAACGAGCGAACACTATCAACAGGAGGTGACTAGAGTGAATCTCGGTTTCAAACCCAGGAATAGAATACCTACTAACTAAATGGCATCACGGAATGCTTTCGAGAATGATGGCCAGAATCATCACACTGGGAACACAAGACATGCCTAGATTTACTAGGTGATCCTCTAAGACAACTAGGGTCATAATACTAGCTCCAACCTATATGTTGAGGCAACAAAGTGCCTCAACTAACCGATTAGCATGGTTAATCTGGCCCAAAAGGATATCAGGAACGGGAAGAAAGGATTTGTAAATGCATCAGACTATTTAGAGACCTAGGATGACTCGGACAGCATAACGGCTATAAATGCTCAAAATTATTTGAGACATCCTGCAAAATGGTGGCATAACCACTTAACATCACAATATCAAGGTTCCGAGACCAACTATGAACACACAGAAGTAGTAGAGACTGAACTAGGCTTAAATCCAACAATCTTATAAGTCTATGGATTAGTAACATGTCATCCTGATAGATAGATTAGAAGGCCTAGTTTCTTAACCCCATAGAAAAGAAGAGGTTGACTCAGATCAGAAGGTCATAAGGTATAAGGAGTAAAAAGAGCCTTATGTTCCCTTCCACAATCAATTCCCCTACATAACTAAAGCATTTCAAGACACAACTTCGACCGGTTTGGCTTGGCAATCCTACAGGAAGTCAGGCTCTGATACCAACGCTGTCAGGAACCAGATTAGTAACATCGATCTAGCCGGTAACACCTCATATCACTTTGCGGCCTCACGCACGGTATTCCACGGGTATCGCCTTACCATGGCCCGGGACCGTTTGCGCCTTTTGGCTCACGTATATGATAGTGTCGCTAGCATCCATATGATAGAGAACCCGGGCCGACATGGCTAGTCATGAACCCAAAGCGGCACTAACCTATGGGGACAGGCATACATGAATCACATCGAGCATGTTGGTCAGCAGCGTGTGAATCCGGGCTGTAGCACTGGGCTAACAGGCCTCCGGGAACCCAGGCTGTAGCAGGCTAGGCAGGACTCCGGATGTCACCCTGTGACATTTCCCCGAAGGGACAGACACATGAACGAAGTGAAACACATGTCGGCCAGTCAAGTGTCCTGAGTAGTAGTGCTGGGCTAGCAGGACTCCGGTGAACCGGGCTGTAGCGGACTACTATGGCTCGTGGAAGCACCAGACTACATTTCCCCATAAGAGAGGCTGCCAAGGATAAACAACTAGATTGTCGGATCCCACACATACCAAGCATTTCAATCATACACACAATATGCTCGATATGTGTAAATACAACATGGCATCACAACATAACTCTACAACTCAAGTATTTATTCATTAGGCTCCGAGGAGCGAGATATTACAAACATGGTTCTCATGACCCAACAATCATAGCATACAAATCAAAGCACATGCAGAAGCTTAACATGTCTTAGTACAGACATCTACAAATGGGAAAGGCTAAGAAGCCTGACTATCTACCAGATCCTGCCGAGGGCACAATATCATAGCTGAGGTAACAAGCTAAGCGTCGAAGTCCACGTGGAACTACTAGCGAGACTGAAGTCTCTCTACAAAAACATAAATTAAGAAAACATGAGTACAAATGTACTCAGCAAGACATACATCAGAACTAACTACATATGCATCGGTATCAACAAAGGGGGTGGTGGAGTTTAACTGCAGCAAGCCAGCTTTGACTCGGTGGCTAACCTGAACTACGACTACAAGCAACTCTCTTGAGGTGGCGCACATGTGTCCACATATTCACCATATCAATACACCACTATCGATCCGCTCCCGTCTCCCTACGAGAACGCCATCCATAGCACTCACGCTTATCTTGCGCATTTTAGAGTATCCACTTCCACTTGTCTATGAACTGTTATAGGCAACCCAGAAGTCCTTTACCGTAGACACGGCTATTCGAATAGATCATTTATAACCCTGTAGGGGTGTACTTCTTCACACACGCTCTCGCCACTTACCACCATGTACACGTCGTGTATCTCGGCAACCTTCAAGTGGAAGCCTGGCGAGGGAGTCGGCCACGACCTGACTAACCACACAAGCCTCTAGTCCAGGTTTATCGCCTATTCGGGTTCCATCCGCGAGGAGATCCGGCCGGAGTTTCGCTCACAGCCCCAAACGATGTGTGCAGGGTTCCCGAGACACCAAACGGGCGCCCGGTACACCGTGCCACGGTGTATCTACCGCATCATAGCCCACCCCTAGGGTCAGCGCTACGCACGACCGCCAACACATATCCTACAAACACCAGAATCTAGTTGCAACTCCTGGACAGAGGACAAGGGCAGTTAATAAGTCGAGAGGGTCCATTGGTTTCGGGCCCAATGCATGGTAGTAGCTGTTCAAGGATCACAAACACAGAACTCAGTTCCAAAGAACAGTTTCAATGAGACAACCCACCATGTACTCCTACATGGCCTCTCACTGCTACCTTTACCAAATCGTGTTCACACAGTTAGCTCACACACAGTAGGGCATGTTCATCACTGTTCCAATTCATCCCCGATGAATCAGACCTGACACAACTCTAAGCAATAGCAGGCATGACAAACAAGCATGAATGAGTAGGCACATCAGGGCTCAAACAACTCCTACTCATGCTAGTGGGTTTCATCTATTTACTGTGGCAATGACAGGTCATGCAGAGGATAAGGGGTTCAACCACCGCAGCAAGTAACAGATGAAACGTTGTTGTCCTAATGTAGTAAAAGAGAGCAGGAGCGAGAGAGTGGGATTGTAGCAGAATGAACAAGGGGGTTTTGCTTGCCTCGCACTTCTGAAGATATTATAGCTCTTCATCGGTGTCATGGAACTCATCGTCAAAACCACATCTATCGAGAGGGGACAAATACCGGCAACAGTGAAAGAAACACAATCAATGCAATGCACAATATGATGCATGATCATGACATGGTAAAATGAGTGTGTTGGGCTAATGCAACTACAACCAGATGGGTTTGAGCTATTTTGAACCAAAGATTCAAAGTTCCACCGCGACCCAGGGCTGTGTTGTCTGCGGTGGAGACTTCCACCGCGACCCATGAAGCCCTGCTGTAGCAGCCGTCCACCTGCAGCCAGAGACCGCCTTGTCCCGTGGCCGGCAGTTCACCGACGAAGAAGCGCGGGAGCTTAAGCCAGGTGCCAGCCGGGTTCTCCGACCACACGATGAACTCTGGCATCACCTCCGCCAAATGGAAGTGCGACCGAGGAGTCCATGCAACCATCGCGCGTCTTACTTCATCAACGAGACTGCCACGACCAGGGCGACTCCCGCTGCGCGGGGAGGCCCCGCCCCTACAACGGGGGGGGGGGGGGTCCGGTGGGGGTCACAGCGTGCTTGCGCGGGCGACCACGCCACCTCTTGGGTGGCGGCGAGCCGGGCCCCTCCTGGGGGACCTTGCCCTTTCCCACGACTCAAAACCTCCTCGCTAGTTCCTCCTGGTGGGCCTTCCCCTTCTCTGCGACCGAGAACCTCTTTGCTGGCGCCATGAGTGTCGCTGCTAGCAAGGAAGCAAGGAAGAAGAAGTAGTAGGAGGAGCGGAGGAAGAGATGGGTGACGGGGGCTCTGCTCCCCCTTCCCATTTATAGCCAAGAGGAGGCCAACCGCCGGCCCCACGATCTAAGGTAATAATGATATGTCTCTGCATGCAGCAAGGACTCGTCAAGTCGGGCAGTTGCCGAGGTAGCGTGGGGAAGATGAGACGCCCACGACCAATCAACCGCCACACGTTAACCGAGGCCGCAGGCTGTTGGGGCCTGCGACGATCCGCACTTGCTCCTTGGCTTCACCTAGAAGCCAATCCCGAGCATGCCTTTGGCCCGGGGGCTACTGTCGGTGTCCTGGGAACATGGGTCCCCAGACTTGCCTGCCCCGGCCCACGGCGTGGCTCTGCCAGCGGCCCTCTACGGCCCATCTTAACCAGCAAACACTCAAGACCCTCATGAGGGGCCAAGCCTCACAAGGCAAACGATGCAAGACCTCCTCGGGGGCGGCCTCACCAGGCTAGCTCACGAGGGGCGGAGAGATCAGGGCAAGGAGCATCTCGTGAGGTTCCTGTGACGCAAGCCATGACGACCAAGGCCAGGCGGGCACCAGCTGGGCGCCAGCGCGCAGTGTCCTCGTTTCTGCTTTGGTGCTAAAGAAGCAAGCGTAGGCGTGGAGCCCCAAGGTGTCAAGAAAAGGTTTCCATATCGGTGCAACGAGACCAAGGCCAGCAGGATGGCATGACAGAGGTCACCGTGGAGCCCAGGACGACATCACCACCAGAGCCTTTGGTAGGCGAAGACCATCTTTTGTCAGGATAGCTTGTACTAGCTGGCCCCCTCCAAACTGGTCATTGTGGGATCCCTTCCCGCCTAATATTTGGGAAGAGGACCCGGGCCTCTATAAATAGGACTAGCCACCACCGTAGGGAGGCATCTCATCTTGGACAGGATCCATTCCACCAAGTCCACCAGATAAGTTCACCAAGCACAAGAACACGTCTCCTTAGGAGGCTATTCTTCCCTTGTTACTGTTCATCCTCAGCCCAGAGGCAATCCACCATACCACACTGGAGTAGGGTATTACACCACATCGGTGGCCTGAACCAGTATAAATCTTGTGTCCCTTTGTTCTGCAGGTTTGACGCACTAAGCCTTGAGATTGCGGTGAGGGCGAGAGCTAGAGGGGGAGAGATCTTCGTGCACACCCTAGTGTTCGAACCTCAAGGGTTTTGCCGGAACCCAAAATCCGATAAACACCTACCCAAAATGGTTTGAAAAATCATATTTGTGTACTTGTGTGCGAGTTAAATCCATGTGTACTAAACTACAAGGAATTTTCAAACATATTTGTCTCATGACATGGACACGTGCATATGTATGCATGGAGTGACATGGCATTTTAATTCCAAAAAATTAGAAACACATGAAACCTTGGTTGATTTAATGTCATGCCACCAAGATGATGTGGTAAAGAAATTAGCATGTTGAAGAAAGTTTGGACACACACCCCTCACAAACCGGAGCAACTCACTAGATGGTTCGTGGTTCCGAGAGGGAATAATGCATGTTTGATGACGAACGGGAGATAACTTCATCTTACGGCGTTCAATTTTTTTCTATGTTTAACGTGCACTAATACAACTATCATGTGAAAATTTGGGAAATTTCAGGGGTCATTTGTCCTTTTAAACACATTTAAGTGATTTTCTAACCATTTAATGACCGTAATTCAAATTTGAACTACAGCTACATGCAATGCCTAACTAGAACGATTTGAAAAATCATATTTTTGTGTACTTGTGTGCGAGTTAATTCCATGTGCAGTTAATTATAAGGAATTTTCAAACATATTGGTCTTAAGGCATGGGCACATGCATGGAGTGCCATGGCATTTTAATTCCAAAAAATTAAAAAATGACCAGAAAAACATGAAACCTTGCTTGATTTAATGTCATGCCACCAAGATGATGTTGTAAAAAAATTGGCCTGTTTGACGAAAGTTTGGACACACACCCCTCACAAACCGGAGCAACTCACTAGAAGGTTCGTTGTTCCGAGAGGGAACAATGCATGTTTGATGACGAATGGGAGATAGCTTCCTCTTACGGCCTTCAATTTTTTTTGTATGTTTAACATGCACTAATACAACTGTCATATGAAAATTTGGAAAATTTCAGGGGTCATTTGACCTTTTAAAGACATTTAAGTGATTTTCTAACTGTTTAATGATCATAATTCAAATTTGAACTACATCTACACACAATGCCTAACCATAATGGTTTGAAAAATCATATTTTTGTGTACTTGTGTGCGAGTTAAAAAATCATCAGACGATGTAAATATCTGGTGTTCAAAAAAGAAAATGTAAAGATCTGGCAAGATAACCGGCCCCCACACGATTGGCACTCTATCTCGTGGCTCGGGGTTTGGTAGGTGAGTGGCGGGGATCATTAGTCAGACACGGTTCTGCATTGGAAACCACCAGCTACTAGGTTCACTCATGGATTTTGGCTATTATGTTCACAAACGGATTTTGCTGTGGGAATCATGTGTAATTAAAACTACAGTACTCGTAAATTCCGGCGACCAGCGTGTGTACTGCCCCGTCGACCTAGATTCTGGCTGCCAATAAATACTACCTTGCTCACTTCGTCCCGCCTGCATTCTCATCTACATCCTCCCCTCGCTCGACCTCTCTCTCTCTCTCTCAAATCTCTGCCATGGCACCGCCGGTCTGCCCACGGGCCGACCCGACAAGGAGTCCCCCCCCCCCGAGGACGCGCACTCGATTAGCAATGACTAGGACCCCTATGCGCCGCCTAACGAGGTTATGCCGAACTCCCCAACTTTGGATTGGTTTTGGGGCCAGTACAATCTTTTTGTCTGTGGAAGTCGCTGCCGCCGGCTGAGAAAGCCAGGCAAGTGGCATTCAAGAAGGAGATGGCGGAGGAGGAAGCTTGGTACCAGGCGGCCTGTGAAGCCCGTGATGCCGCCTGGAAAAAGGATGCGGCAGAGCTTTGGGGGTGGGCGCGTCGTCATGCCAAGGAGGTGTACAAAGACGGGTACTTTGCGAGGAAGGTAATAAGCGCTGGGCGCCTCATCGCTGCATGGAGGTGGGCCGATAAGCTCCAGTGTGCCACCGACGAGGAGCTCGGGTGGGCGCCCAATGAAATGGTAAGAATGGACGCGCGCGTCCGCTAGCAAATGGCAGATCAGTACGTCAAGCACTGCGATGCGGAGGAGGCGGAGTACTTCCTCCGCACTGGGAAGATGCCGCGCACCAGGGAGCTGCTGGCGAGGGGCTGCCGAAATACTGGCCCCAGGATGGATTATTAGTTTTAGTATTCTTTGTTTTCAATTTTATGCATTGTACCTAGTAGTTAAGTATCATCACATATATTCTGTGATGAACTAATGAACAATTAATATATATATATATATATATATATATATATATATATATTATGAATTCCATTTTCTATGGGCGCGCACTTTACCAAGACCATGGAACCCATGGCCTCGCGCTCCCATTCGGGTCGACCAACGGCGTTCCGATAAAACCGTCCTACTGCCATGATACTCTCCCAGCCACTCTGACTCACTCCCCACTGGGCTAAGTTCTGGGTGGCCCTGTGCCTACCAAAGGCACCAATGGCCACCGTCGTCGCAAAACAAAAATGGTCCCAAACGGGGACAAGCCGGCTACAACAACTATAGGCACAGAAGGCTTATGTCCGCCTACCAGATCAGGGTAGCGCACGCCCATAACCTTCCCTCGTGGGAGGCACCGGCGAGAGGCACGACAATAGACCAAGTTAGGACCCTCCGAAAAAGGTAAGTGTGGTTGCACTGGTCAGCTCGATATGGTGGCACCATGACTCAGCAAACAACTGTTCAAGTTCAATTTAATCTAGTTAAACTTGAATGCAAATATGTTGAGTCATATTAAAATAACATGATGCAACAACAATGCATCAACATGAATCAACATAAGCATGGAGGTACAACATATTCATCGAGCATAACCATAATGAAACATTAACCAAGTGAGCATGGTAAGCTAACGGGCATAACATAACACATGAGCATATCATGACCACTTGCATCATAAATAAATAACATGCAAGAAATCATCCAGACTACTACCAAGTAAGCATATAACCGGCAGAATACAAAGTAACATGCATAGCAACAGCACTAGATAACAGCTCATAAACATGCATCCCAAAGAACAAACTGCTACTACTACCAAGCATGACATATAACAATAATACTAGTAATAAGTCCAAGATAACTAGATGCAGAAGAGCATAGCATGAAAGTGAACACAGATCTCTAACCATTACCGAAACAACGATAACTGTATCCAGACAAGCAAACATTTATTAAACATTCAAGTTGAAAACGATGGCTACTGCATGACTATCCTGCAAGTGGTTGTTGAGGTTTGCCTGGGGTGGAAGAAATCACTGGGAAGAAGTACAAGAAGCTCGCGGAAAAAATCACCGGAAAACGTTCTCTCTCGGAGGGGGCTGATTTACTACAAGGGCAAAATGGTCATTTTTAGACTGCTAAAACATGGTGAAAATGATACCAACAGAACGGGCTCGATGAAATGAAGAAGTGGGCTTTGCAATCACCTTATTTGGAGTTCGGATCAAAAAGATATAGAGGTTTTTCTACTAGGGACCTATCTATAAAGAAATCATCACAAATAGGACCTCGGCTGGAAAAACACAAAGCACACTTTGCGGAAATACGCCTTCTCCTCTGGAAAACGTATTCCTCGCTGCAACAGAGAGAAAATACGCTTTCAGTAAAGGAAAAAGCGTACTTGGGCTGAAGGACAGGCAAAATACGGTTTTAGAAGAAGAAAGTAAAGTGGCTGGGAGTTCGTCTCCACTTATTTGACGTGGCGAGGTGGGTCAACGGCTGAGGGGCTGGCCGGTGGGGATAGGGTAATGTGGGGCCCACTGGCAGGTCCTTCCTCTTCCTCGCGTGCCTGCCCGCGCTGGCCGAGGGAAGGGCCGCCCCGACGAGGCTCGCCGGCGACTCCGGCCACCGTAAGCGCCGCCCCACCTACCGGAGTGCTCAGGGGATGGAGCCGCAGCGCCTGGTGGGCGTCTTCTCCGCTGGGGAGCTCTTAAACGGGGACGAACACAGCCGTGACGGAGGAGAGCTTCAGCCGCCGGTGATCTTAGCGCTCCAGGCCATCCGAGGAGAAGGGGAAGGTGCGGGGAGGCTCTGGATGCTCCAGACCGTCCACTGGAGGTGGAAAGAGGAAGAGGGAGGCTCAGACTCGAGCTAATTTAGGAGGGAGGCCGCAACGGCCATGGCAGCCAACCGAGGGGATGAGAGGCTCTAGAGTCAAACGAATGGGCTGGGGAGGAGTAGTGGAGTTAGGGGGAGCAGTAGGTGAGCTCGGGAGCGATCGGGGACGGCAATATATAGCCAGACGAGGGGGGCCGTGGCCGAGTGTTGCCCCTTGAGCTTGGCCAAAGCTCTGGCGAGGCTGAACAAGCACGGGCGAGCATGTGAACACGACAAGGGGGAGTGTGGACGAGCTATAGAGGTGCACAGGGCACGAGGGGCCGAGGGCGCAGGGGAGAAAGAAACCAAACGCCTTGAATGCTCGGTTGGCCACAGTGCGCCCGTGGGCGCGCGGCGATGAGCGCTGATGAAGGGGGATATGGCTCTAGGAGGACGGCGACGATGCAGGCTAGCTACCGGACATGCTCACGCGTGCGAAGATGATGAGAGGGGGAGGGGCCTGAGAAAGAAGCCATCCAGCTTGCCTACTTGGCATGACAAAGAGGTGGTCACTGCGTGAGCTGGAGAGGAGAAGGTGCCAAAAGCTGGCAAAGGTTGTCTAGGGTGTAGTCCATCCAAGGAAGGTTGCAACTGCAATGGTATGTCAATGAAAAACTCTATGGTTAATTGGTAAGCAAGCTCTGAAGTTTACTGTAGTAAACTTGAACGTGCACTGGAGATCAACAGGAACTTGATTGGGGCCAAAGAGTTTGTCTGGGTTGATTAGCTTACGAAGGACTACAATCCCGGAGAGTTTGAGGATAATTGGACCACAAAACACATGGTTGCTTTGCAACTGACCAAAGTGGTCTAGAATCAAGATCATGACAGTTCCTCACATGGAGTATCAACTTGATCTAAAATTTCGCAAGACTTGATGATTTCGACATATAGAGGAGCTGTAAAAAATTCATACCAATTGGATTGACCAAAATGGTACTTCCTTCACAGCTATTCTCTTTGTCCAGAAACTTGCAAAAATTCTAGAGGAATATTTGCTTGATGAATTGATCCCAAATTTGGTGGAGAGAAGTTATTTGGGTATGAGAATGCTTTGGGAAATTTTCAGGCAAAATGAAGTAATATAAAATGTACTTGTGTCACAATCTGAAAATATTAACAGAAGCAAAAAATTTGATCCTGTGCTCACATAGGTCAAAGGATGGAGCTGAAATTTGGAGGGGTGTTCTAATAAGATCACTTGAAGGAGTGTGCAAAATTTCAACTCATTTGGGTACTCCTAGCTAGCACTTCCTTCACAATGCCTTCTGTGTGACAAAAAAATTGAAAATTCACTGAGGAAAATTGGCTAGGCAAATAATGTTGAATTTGGCATGAGGCAGTTATTTGTACATAAGAAAATTCCCAAAAGGTTTGGGAGCAAACAAGATAGGGTAGGTGGCACTTCCTTCACAGAAAGCCACACTGGACAGAAATGAAGAATAATTATTGGAGAATTATTCATGGGCTAGGACAGGAAAGTTTGGGCATATTTGAGCAATATATGACCCAAAGAAATTATGAGAATTATTTGGGGATTTTTGGATGGACAGAAATTATAGGTTGCTTCACAACCTAGGGCAGATAGGGTTATTCCTTTAATAGAAAAAGGAATATTCCCTAGAAAAAGATTTTAGGGTTTGGTCAAGGATTGAAGTGACATGATGTTGGCAAGGTTTTGAGAATGATGAGCCACTTGGGAGGGGGAATGAGGATGATTTCCCAGGTGGCAAGGCCACAGAACCACTCCAAAAAAACGGAGCAAAAACCAAATAAATCAAAAGAAAAAGAAAAGGGCCAAAAGCCAGGCTGTTACAAATCTTACCCCCTTAAAGAAATCTCGTCCTCGAGATTTGGTTGCTAAGGGAAAAAGTATGACTTGAGGACACTGTTTCCAACTTGGGTATCCTTTTTCCTTTATTTATTGTTCCCCCCAAAATTTCAGATGATCAACTTACCTTGCTCTGGGGTGGCTTGTTTCACCTTTCCCCAAATTCTGACGGGTCTTTGCTCATATACCAACTATTTTTTCTACTGACATTGATTTTCCATACCTGTGGTGATATCCATTGGATCTGAGCAAAAAATTGCTTTTGGTCATGAAAACCATTTTACTCCTGTCAGGGGGTTGCTTCAAAGAAATACATGCCTTCTAGTTTCAATAAATGCTGAGAATTAATCATGGCCATCTTCTGACGGGATTTGACTGCTCATAAGTGGTACTGATTCATTTTGAATTATTCCTTTGGCTCAAGCATGATATATGTACCAAGGATTCGACTGCCTTTTGTCAATATAACGGTGTATGGAGTTATAGTTGTGTCATACCTCAAATATTTACACCTTGAGACTGGCCTAACACGGGGTTGATGGACAAATGATTTGCCTGACAGACTGGCCATGTACTTGATTCCGTCGGTGAGTATACCGGGTCCGGGCTGATTGTTCGGATTTTGATTCTGTCATTTGTCGGTATACCCATTTGGATTTTTCCACACTAACCATTCCAAGCGGGTCAGCGGGATATGAAATCCTTCTAAAATAGAGTAGGCCTCTGAGAGTATGCCTTTGTGGATCCATATGGAATTACGGCCTCCAACTGATTTGGGTATCAAGATCCTGATGGTCGTGCAAAAATCATCATACCTTTGCTGTCACTCTCACCATTTAATGGTCATGATTTTCTTTGTTAGCATACCTTAGTGGAATAACATGGCCACACCTGTCCTTGATTCTTCGTATGACTAGGGACGTGATTAGTGCAATATTTTTGACATTATTCCTTGTGCCTGCTTTCTGTCCTAGGTCCGCACACACACGACATATACCGGGTTTTGTCGCTGTACGGAGCTCATTGTTTATGCCAATCATACAAGAAGGTGACAACGTGTTAGGACATCTCCTTGTTAGTTGCGGGTATAATGACCTTGATGACCATTTTCAAGACTGCTGATCCGGTGATGTCATCCCCAGATCTTGTCGGTTCTTTTAATCCATGAGATGTATCTCTGCTTATCTTCCTTTGCCTGACTCGTGAGGTTGTGGGATCCTTACTTTCCTTAGGTATATCTGCTGGATCCTTGCCGCAATCTTGTATGAGTGACTAATATGACTGGGGATACCTGCTCACCATATATAACAATCATATGCAACCAAACACTGGCTCTCTGAAGAAGACACATGCCCTGATGGATTTGTGCTTCCGACAAAATGTTGCGAGTCTAATTCTTGAGCGGTACTGCCATTCATTGGCAACTTATCATATAACCTCTGTGGATGGTGTATTATTATGATACTGACGCAGACTGAATGGCTTACGGGAGAAGCCATCCGAGTAGCTTGCTGAGGAAGACTTATTAACTTCTGCTCAAATCTTTTGTTTGGGTATCGTGCAGAAGAAGGCTCTATAGCTTACACATGAAGCTTGGTCTTATTATTGTGCTGGAGAAGCCTGAGTTCCGTACTTGAGAGGCTTCTCCCAGGGTTTGCTTGTTGAGAAAAAATCATTTTTGTCTGTTAGAAGTTTTTACCGAGGTATCTTGCTGACGAAGACCGGGTATCTTGGACAGGAAATTGTTCACATATCATGGTGAGGAAAATTGAGGAGACTTGCATGATAAATTTCTTCCGATAACATGTGGAAGAAGGCTGAGTCTCTTACATCCAAAGCTTCATACTAATATGCAGACTGAAATCTACACACACCCATAATATTCTGTGGCTGATTATTTGCATGAGAAAATTTGTTTGACTTTCCTTGAGGATATCACATTCTGACTTTATTTCGGCTGATAACATATTTCAAGCATCATGCATTCTTGTTTATGATCCATACCTTTGACTGGAAATATACCGTTGATGTTGTGCCTGACTTGTCTTGCTGCTGACTTGATCGTTACTGTGGTGAGGATTTTTTACTGATCTAGACTTGATTATCAGTACTGTTGTGAGGAGTGCACACTAATGCAAAATTTTATTATCATCCTCAAGATCAGATATTGCCCATTTCACTACAGTCGGATGAGAATTCCATTCTGTTTAGCTGAGTTTCCCAATATTTGAACTACTTGTTGATTCTTCAGGTCCGGTGGCGGTTGATGAGCAACTCTTTATAGGGGAAAAATAATGTAACACTGGGGCCCAAAGGAAAGAAACAAAAGAAAACTCAACTAAACAAAAGTACACAACAACAATCAATTCACACACAATAAATGGCACATATTACTGCTAGTCACACAATTTGCATGCTTACTTAAGCACACAAATCTCGCGGGATCTCCGGTTCTACGATCTAGCATGTTGTGACAGTGTGCACGAGGACGACTAAATGTGTGGAAGGATTGGTGCAAACATCGCTACACCAAGTGCTAGCTTAGCCAGGTAGCAACCTGGACTAGCTCGGAGGCGAGGACGTAATTGGTAACCATGTAGCAAGACACGAATGTCGCAACCATATTATTGCCAAGCGGACGGAAAAGATCTATACTCGTCCAAGAAATAGGATAGCAGGGAAAAACTGAGGCTACTGACATTGCCCTTTCTTGATATATAAGATCATCAAGGGTGGCCAACACAACAAAATGAAAGAGCGATTCGAGATATAAGCATGTCCATCACCGAAACGATAGGCAGGGATGAAAGGAGGACATCTGTGCTATACCTGAGCACCATTTCTGCAAATAGTGTTAGGATCACATGGCATCACTCTGCTGGAACAAAAATGACACCAAACACCAAAAAACGAGCAAGAAAAGAAAAGTGGAGAAATGCAACGGCTGTGCTGTAGTGGATCCGAACCGATGCCAGCTACACTCACCAGATAAACCATTAGCAACAAATACTAAGGCTATATGCATGCTATGCAACAAACAAATGTAGCAACAAAATGCAATAAACAGGCTAGACTTTAAACTACTAATTTCTATTGATTTCTATCGCTCGCGCTGACTAGGGCATCCTACAGCCAAACTTGGCTCTGATACCAAGCCTGTGGCACCCCGGATAAGATATATCGGAATGCCCCGTATTCCAGCCTAGAGATCGAGGACAAGTCTTCTGGAATACGACAGTACTTAGCATAGAATAATTCAGCTCTTTATTACAAGCTATAATGATACAAGGGAATTACATCGGCACGGCGACACTACGCCTGCCACAGTTTCTCTATACAAGCAGTAGAACAACTCAAAGCAGCGGAATAACTCTACCAGCGGAACAACGATGATGGTGACGAACTCCACTCCACAGGGACTCTAGCTGGAACACTTATCCTAGCTCACAAACAAGGAATCCACGGCAAACAAGCAATCAAATCTGGCAGGACCTGCAAACTGGCATGACACGCCAGGTCAGTACATTGACTGTACTTGCAAGCTCACAATAACCAGAAGCATTCAAGACAAACAACGGCATGGCAATTACAGGTTAAACAGGAATTATCATGGGACCATCAGGATAACATGGCATGAACAACATGAACCTGATACAACTATAACAATATGAGCATGGTATGAACATATAAATCTAACAATACTAGCATGCAACATGATGACACTATATGCACCACTTATTCTGCGCGGGTTACCTCGTAACCATCACATGCATTACTTACCAACTTCGAACATCACATGATCATCTAAGGATCAAATCAAGCTTGGTATAAATAATACCGTAATAATCACTAAATGACCACAAGGATCTTGATCTTTACCCACGATTCTCGTACAACATCACGAATATCCAACAACTCGGTATCCTCGATACCACGGGTGATCATTCATGAATCACAAATGGAACCTCTCTGGGCCCAACGGGTTACCTCATAACCAAACGGTGATCATTCACGGATCACATAACCAACTTATCTCATCATCGAACTGGGGTTGTTATTAAGCACATCATTATTATTACTGTTGACCCATAGTGTGACCAACTACGAACTGGGCCCTTATCCGCGGGCACGGATATTGATAGATTTAATACACACACTCTGTAGAGGTAGCAAACTTTACCCACACAACGGAACCCATGGCTTCGCGCTCCCATTTGGCTGGACCAACGGAGTTCCGACAAAAACCGTCCTACTGCCATGACACTCTCCCGGCCAGTCTGACTCACTCCCCACTGGGCTAAGTACTAGGTGGCCCCATGCCTACCAAAAGCACCAAAGGCCACCGTCGTGGCAAAACAAAAATGGTCCCAAACGGGGACAAGCCGGCTACAACAACTACGGGCACACAAGGCTTATGTCCGCTTACCTGATCAGGGTAGCGCGCGCCCATAACCTTCCCTCATGGGAGGCATCGGCGAGAGGCACGACAATAGACCTAGTTAGGACCCTCCCATAAAGGTAAGTGTGGTTGCACTGGTTAGCTCGATATGGTGGCACCATGACTCATCCAACAGTTGTTCAAGTTCAATTTAATCCGGTTAAACTTGAATGCAAATATGCTGAGTCATATTAAAATAACATGATGCAATGAACATGAATCAACATAAGCATGGAGGTACAACATATTCATCGAGTATAACCATAATGAAACATTAACCAAGTGAGCATGGTAAGCTGATGGCATAACATTACACATGAGCATATCATGACCACTAGCATCATAAATAAATAACATGCAAGAACTCATCCAGACTACTAGAAAGTAAGCATATAACCGGCAGGATACAAAGTAACATGCATAGCAACGGCACTGGATAACAACTCATAAACATGCATCCGAAAGAACACAATGCTACTACTACCAAGGATGACATATAACAATAATTCTAGTAATAAGTGCAAGATAACCAGATGTAGAACAGCATAGCATGAAAGTGAACACATATCTCTAAGCATTACCGAAACAATGATAACTGTATCCAGACCAGCAAACATTTATTAAACATTCAAGTTGAAAACGATGGCTACTGCATGACTATCCTGCAAGTAGTTGTTGTGGCTTTCCTGGGGTGGAAGAAATCACCGGGAAGAAGTACGATAAGCTCGTGGAAAGAACTGCCGGAAAACGTTCTCTCTGGGAGGGGGCTGATTTAGTGCAAGGGCAAAATGGTCATTTTCAGAATGTTAAAACATGGTGAAAATGATACCAACAGAATGGGCTCTCGACTGGAAAGCAAGAAAGCAAACTTTGCGGAAATACGCCTTCTCCTCTGGAAAACGTATTCCTTGCTGCAATAGAGAGAAAATACGCTTTTACAAAAGGAAAGCGTACTTGGGCTGAAGGAGAGGCAAAATATGCTTCTAGAAGAAGAAAGCAAAATGGCTGGGAGTTCGTCTCCACTTATCTGACATGGTGAGGCGGGTCAACAGCTGAGGGGCTGGCCAGTGGGGATGACGTGACATGGGGCCCGCTGGCAGGTCCTTGCTCTTCCTCGTGTGCCTGCCCGCGCCTGGCCGAGGGAAGAGGCTGCCCCGATGAGGCTCGTCGGCGACTCCGCCCACCGTAGGCGGTGCCCGACCTACCGAAGTGCTCAGGGGACGGAGCCGCAGCGCCCGGTGGGGGTCTTCTCTGCAGGGGACCTCTTAAACAGGGACGAACACGGCCACGATGGAGGAGAGATTCGGCCACCAGTGATCTTGGCGCTCCAGGCCATCCGAGGAGAAACGGAAGGTGCCGGGAGGCTCTGGATGCTCCGGGTCGTCTACCGAAGGTGGAAAGAGGGAGAGGGAGGCTCGAACTCGAGCTAATTTAGGAGGGATGCCGCGATGGCCATGGCGGCCAACCGAGGCGATGAGAGGCTCTAGAGTCGAACGGATGGGCTGGGGAGGAGTAGTGGAGTGAGGGGGAGCAGTTGGTGAGCTCGGGAGCGATCGGGGACAGCTACATATAGCCGGACGAGGGAGGCCGTGGGCGAGTGCCGCTGCTCGATCTCGGCCAAAGCTCTAGCAAGGCTCAGCGAACACGACGAGGGGGAGTGCGGACGAGCTATAGAGGTGCACGGGGCAGGAGGGCCCAAGGGCGCAGGGGAGAAAGAAACCAAACGCCTTGAATGCTCGATCAGCAGGAATGCACCCGTGGACACGCGGCGATGAGCGCTAACGGATGGGCTTACGGAAGGGGCGATGGCTCCAGGAGGACGGCAATGATGTGAGCTAGCTGTCAGACACGCTCACGCATGTGAAGACGACGAGAGGGGGAGGGGCCCGAGCAACAAGCCATCTAGTTCGCGTCCATGGCATGCCATAAAGGTGGTCACCACGTGAGCTAGAGAGGAGAAGGTGCCAAAGGCTGGCAAAGGTTGTCTAGGGTGTAGTCCATCCAGGGGAGGTTGCAACTGCGGTGGTAGATCGCTGAAAAACTTAGTGGTTAAATGGTAAGCAACCTCTGAAGTTTATTGCAGTAAACTTGAACGTGCACTGGTGATCAACAGGAACTTGATTGGGGCCGAAGAGTTTGTCTGGGTTGATTAGCTTAGGAAGGACTACAATCTTGGAGAGTTTGAGGATAATTGGAGCACAAAACAACATGGTTACTTTGCAACTGACCAAAATGGTCTAGACTCAAGATGATGATAGTTCACTCACATGGAGTATCAAATTGATCTTAAATTTGGCAAGTCTTGATTATTTGGACATATAGAGGTGCTGTAAAAATTTGATACCAATTGGATTCACCAAAATGGTACTTCTTTCACAGCTATTCTCTCTGTCCAGAAATTTGCAAACATTCTAGAGGAATATTTGTTTAATGAATTGATCCCAAATTTGGTGGAGAGAAGTTACTTGGGTATAAAAATGATTTGATAAATTTTCAGGAAAAATGAAGCAACATAAAATGTACTTGCTTCACAATCTGAAAATATTAACAGAAGCAAAATTTGATCCTGGGCTCACATGGTTCAAAGGATGGAGCTGGCATTTGTAGGGGTGTTCTAATATGATCACATGAAGGAGTGTGCAAAATTTCAACTAATTTGGGTACTCCTAGCTAGCACTTCCTTCACAATGCCTTCTGTCTAACAGAAACTTCGAAAATTCACTGAGGAAGATTGGCTGGGCAAATAAAGTTGAATTTTGGCATGAGGCAATTATTTGGACATAAGAAAATTCCCAAATGGTTTGGGAGTAAACAAGATAGGGTAGGTGGCACTTCCTTCACAGAAATCCACACTGGCCAGAAATGAAGAGTAATTATTGGAGAATTATTCTTGGGCAAGGAGAGGAAAGTTTGGGCATATTTGAGCAATATATGGCCCAAAGAAACTATGAGAATTATTTGTGGATTTTGGATGGACAGAAATATAGGTTGCTTCAGAACCTAGGGCGGATAGGGTTATTCCTTTAATAGAAAAAGGAATATTCCCTAGAAAAAGATTTTAGGTTTTGGTCAAGGATTGAAGTGACATGATCTTGGCAAGGTTTTGAGAATGATGAGCCACTTGGGAGGGGGAATGAGGATAATTTCCCATGTGGCAAGGCCACAGAACCACTCCAAAAAGAAAAATAGAGCAGAAACCAAATAAAATCAAAAGAAAAAGAAAAGGGCCAAAAGCCAGGGTGTTACAAAGCATCTTCCAATTGCTTCATTTGGTGAGTCAAAATGGCATAGGAGTTGGTTGACACAAGTGCTAGACTGGCAACACCTTCATCTTGGGTATATTGAGAGTCAGAGTGATGGTCGGACTCGGAGCCAGATACACATTCACCAACATGAGCTTGATGTCTTCGTTTTGTATAGCTCCTTGATGACTTGTCCTTCCTTCCCGATCCTTGCTTCTGCGAGAGGTTCTTCACTCATAACGATCATCTCTACTCCTTTCTCTTGGAGGTGATTCTTCTCTTCTACTTCTCCTATTAGGTGAGTCTTCTCTTCTTTTGTAGAGAGCCGTACACTCATTGGAGTAGTGTCCGGGTCTTCCACAATTGTAGTAATTACGCTCACGACTAGAAGATCTTTTGTCATTGTAGGACCTTGACTTGGAACTTCTTTCCTTGCTTCTACTCTTGTATAACTTGTTTAAGTTCTTCACCATTAGGCTCAATTCCTCATTGAAGACTTGTTTCTCACTTGATGATGTAGGAGAATCACATGAGGCTTTGTAAGCACCACTAGACTTGTTGTGAAGCCATTCTTTATCCTTGGGTAACATCTCATGAGCAACAATCCTTCCAATGACTTCGGTTGGCTTGAGATCTTTGTAATTGGGCATTGTTTGGATCAATGTGCACACGGTATCATATTTTCCATCCAAGGCTCTTAGGATCTTCTTGATGATGTATCTGTCGGTCATATCTTCACTTCCTAAGCTGGCAATCTCATTGGTGATGAGAGCAAGCCTAGAGTACATTTCAGTGACACCTTCACCATCCTTCATTTTGAACTTGTCAAGCTGACATTGAAGCACATCCAATTTGGATTCCTTCACAGAGTCGGTACCTTCATGCATATCAATCAAAGTATCCCAAATTTCCTTTGCATTCTCAAGACGGTGGATTTTGTTGAATTCTTAGGGGCACAATCCGTTGAAGAGGATATCACAAAGCTCGAGCATTGTATTGCAGCATATTAAATTATTTCGCGGTAGCTTCACGATTCGGTTCTCTCCCATCGAATAATTCACCTTGCAAGCCAATACACACAATAGCCCAAATGGCGGGGTTATGTCCAAGAATATGCATTTTCATCTTATACTTCAACTAGCAAAATTAGTACCATATAAGTAAGGACCTCTACGGTGCTAATTTCCCTTGCTAGACGCCATACTCTCCTAGGTTGTGAAACCAAGGCTATGATCACCAAAGCTATGGAAATCAAGGCAAATGGAGACCAAAGCTCTGATACCACTTGTAGGATTAGACTACTTGACCAAATAAAAATCTAGCCTTTCCCAATTTTAAGTCTTGGCAGATTTTAGCAACTTATCATAAGTCAAGCAATGAACCTACACACGCAATTCTAAGAGTATAGCATCGGAATGTAAATCATTTCATATGAAGTTAAAGGGGAGGAGTTTAGAGGGAGCAAACACAATGTAGACATGGAGATTTTGGCGTGGTTCCGATAGGTGGTGCTATCGTACATCCTCGTTGATGGAGACTTGAACCCACGAAGGGTAACGGCTGCGCGAGTCCACGGAGGGCTCCACCCACGAAGGGTCCATGAAGAAGCAACCTTGTTTATCCCACCATGGCCATCGCCCACGAAGGACTTGCCTGACGAAGTAGGCGATCTCCTTGCCCATACAAACTCCTTGGTTCAACTCCACAATCTTGATGGAGGCTCCCAAGTGACACCTAACCAATCTAGGAGACACCACTCTCCAAAAGGTAATAGATGTTGTGTTGATGATGAACTCCTTGCTCTTGTGCTTCAAATGATAGACTCCCCAACACTCAACTCTCTCTCATAGATTTGGATATGGTGGAAAGATGATTTGCGTGGAAAGCAACTCGGGGAAGGCTAGAGATCAAGATTGTTGTGGTTGGATTGGAATATCTTGGTCTCAACACATGAGTAGGTGGTTCTCTCTCCGAAAATGAGTAGTGGAAGTGTAGGCACGTTATGATGGCTCTCCTCACGAATGGAGGATGGGTGGAGGGGTATATATAGCCTCCACAAAAAATCTAACCATTACACACAATTTACCAAACTCGGTGGGACCGAATACTAAAACTCGATCAGACCGATTTAGTTCAAAATGTGAATATTAGGCTTTTCGGTGGGACCGAGATGTCCACTCGGTGGGACCGATTGTGTTAGGGTTAGGGCATAACGTAATCTCGATGAGACCGATCACATGAACTCGCTGAGACTAATTTTTGTAATAGGCAAACAAAGAGTTGGTCAGGCAAACTCGGTGGCACCGATCGCTCATTTCAATGAGACCGAAACGTTACAAAAATGAAATAGAGAGTTTGCAGTGTGAACTCGGTGGGACCGATCGCTGACCTCGGTTAGACCGAAACATTATGAAGGGAAACAAAAAGTTTGCAATCCCATCTCGGTGAGACCGAGATCCCTATCGGTGAGACCGAACTGATTAGGGTTTCTGGCTATGGCTATGTCAAATGAACTCGGTGGCGCCAAATCGATCAAATCGGTGGGACCGAGTTTTGCTTTTGGTTTGGGACATATGTGGATATGAGAAAGTGGTTGAGGGCTTTTGGAGCATATCACTAGGCATTTTGAGCAAGCAAGCCATTAAGCAACACCTCATCCCTTTTAATAGTATCGACTATTCCTATGGACTCAATGTGATCTTGGATCACTAAAATGAAAATGTAGAGTCTAGAGCTTAAACCAATATGTGTCCATAGCATTTTGAGGGGTCCACATCTCTAGTCCATGGCATGCCAATCATTGAACTTTCTGAGAAGATTATCTTGAATGGATATTAGTTCAATGAGCTATATGTTGTTAATAATTACCAAAACCACCCAGGGATTAGTTGCACTTTCACTTGTCGGGAATCGATGTGCCGGGCAATCTCCTCATCTCCTTGTCGAAGCAAAGTTCATGGCAGGAACCTGCAGCTTCATGCAGATGAGAATGAAAGCAAGATGCGATCCTATCTAGATGCATATGTAGATGCTCATGAAATGCTTATGTAGTGGTCTTGGAATGCTCATGCATGCATGAAAATCTTGGTCGGGGGGCCCCACAGTGCTTCTTTATTTTCTCTTGCACAGGGTCATCGCATTGGCTTTGTACAAGGGGTTACATGCAGTTGAGGCAAGGCATGTACAAAAGGGTGTCTCCCAGGCAGGGCCTGACAGCCGCGCCTTACATGTAGAACTTGCGGAGATGCTGAATATTCCATTTGTTTTGCAACTGAGTGATATCTCCAGTCTCCAGACGGACTGCACCATGTCTGGTGACTCGTACTACACGGTAAGGTCCTTCCCACTTCGGTGACAACTTGTTTGTACCCTTGGCGGAGTGAACGCACCTAAGGAGAAGGTCACCTTCCTCAAAACACCGGGCATGAACCCTGTGACTATGATAGCGACGCGGGGCTTGCTGATAGTGTGCAGCACACGTAGCAGCCCGGAGACGGTTCTCCTCGAGTAGCACAACATCATCACGCTGGTGCTGATATTGCGCTACTTCATCGTAGGCAAGCACTCGAGGCGACCCGTAAACGAGTTCTGTGGGGATAACTGCTTCTGCCCCGTAGACCACAAAAGGACCGGCAGCTCCTCGATCCATTGTCTGCCGTGCTTCTGCATCATATAAAAGGTTTTTGTCTTGAGACCGTGCAAGACTTTAGCGTTCGCCCTCTCATCTTGTCCATAGCTCCGTGGGTGTGCCACAGAGGCAAACAAGATCTTGCATCTAAGGGCATGAACATATTGCATGAAGGCACGACTCGTGAACTGGGTGCCGTTGTCGGTAATGAAACTTGCCGGAACCCCAAAATGACACACCATATCTTTCAAGATCTTGATAGCTGACTAAGAAGTCACCTTTCTCACGGCAGTCACTTCCGACCACTTTCTAAACTTGTCGATAGCAACGAACAAGAATTCAAATCCCCCGATCGCTCGAGCGACGGGGCCGAGGATATCGAGCCATCAGACTGAAAATGGACATGATAGAGGGATTGTTTGAAGAGCTTGGGCAGGAAGGTGTGTTTTCTTGGAATGGAACTAGCAGGCTTCACATTTCGTGACTATCTTGACCACATCTTGGAGGGCTGTGGGTCAATAGAATCCTTGCGGGAATGCTTTCCCAACTAATTCCCTTGATCCAATGTGGGAGCCGCACATTCCTTTGTGAATATCAGCCAGCAGTTCCTTTCCTTCTTCCCAGCAGACACACTTCAATTTCACACCGTTGGGCCTCCTTCTGTACAGTGTGTCGTCGACAAACTGATACATACTAGCCCTCTAGGGTACTTTTTCAGCTATATCTTGGTCGCCGGGAAGCTCTCCGGTCTGGAGGAAGTGGATAATGTGCCTTGCCCAAGTTGGAGCCTGGGGCTCGGCAATGAGGACTAGAGGCACCTCCTCTGCTGCAGGAGCACATGCCTCGTTCGCGGGGTTCGTGGACCCGGCTAGAGGGGGTGGTCCGGTAGGCTGTGAGGAGTTGTTTCTGGTAGGGTCTCTACCAGGAGAGGATAGCTCTACCGGGAGAGGCTTACTGGTGTCCAACTTTTTCCTTTTCTGGGCCATTGTTGGTGGGGATATGGAGGGTGAGTGAGATGGAGAACAAAAGTTCCTGGTTCCCCAGGAAGCTTCTGCGCAGCACACTTTGACAGATGATCAGCAATGTTGTTTTCCGCACGGTGTACATGCTATGTTAGCAATCCGTCAAAGCGCTCCTCCAATGTCCTCGCTTCCTCTACATATGCCTCCATCAATGGACATTGATAATATTTGTTGACTTGTCTCACCACAAGCTGTGAATCTCCTCGAATGATCAACTTCTTAATTCCCAATTCAGCTGCAATCCCGAGCCCGGCAAGGAGCCCTTCATACTCTGTTGTATTGTTGGTTGCTTCTTTCTGGGCAAAATGCATTTGGACGACGTACTTCAAGTGCTCCCCGGAGCGGGCAACAAGAAGCATGCCAGCTCCGACACCTTGTAGGGAAAAAGCACCATCAAAATACATAATCCATTCTTGGGGTGATTCCTTGCCAGGAATAACTGTCTCTGTCACTTCCTCATCAGGGGTTGGCATCCATTCAGCAATAAACTCTGCCAATGCGCTTCTCTGAATAGTTGATGTGCTCTCAAACTTCAAACCAAAACTAGATAACTCCAAAGCCCACTCCACTATCCTACCGGTAGCCCCAGCGTTTCGGAGTATACTCTACAACGGGAAACGAGCGACAACCATGATCTCATGGGCTTGGAAGTAGTGCCGCAGTTTCCTTGAGGCCATGATTAGACCAAAGATCAATTTTTGCACGCCAGAGTACCTCGATCAAGGCCCCTATAACAGGGAGCTAAGGAAGTACACTGGGCGCTGCACCACTTTCTTCCCTACCGCGTCCTTGGGGTTGCTCTTATTGTTGTGCTCATTGTTGTCCTGATCCATCTCTGACTCTGCCGGTCTCTGCTAACTCTCTGTCTCATCCACTTCTCGATGTGCTACAAAGGCTGCACTAGCCACTTGGTTGGTTGCCGCTATGTACAACAGCAATGGCTCCTAGAGCTTGGGAGCAACCAAAGTAGGCACAGAGGACAAGTAGGCCTTCCGCTCTCGCAAAGCTCCACCTGCTTCCGGGGTCCACTTCATAGGCCCTGCCTTTTTCAAAATTTTGAAGAACGGCAAGGTCCGCTCGGTGGACTTGGAGATGAATCTGCTTAGCGCAACAATGCATCCTGTCAGATGCCTCACATCCTTAACTATCCTTGGTGCTTGGATCTGCTCAATAGCCTTGATCTTGTCGAGGTTGGCTTCGATGCCGCAATGGTATATGAAGTACCCAAGCAACTTGCCAGAGGGAACAACAAATACACAGTTCTCTGGGTTGAGGTTCAAATTGATCTTGCGTAGATTAGCAAACGTCTCCTCCAAATCCTGGATAAGGGTGGCTCTATCTTTGGTCCTGACCACAATCTCATCCATATAAGCTTCTATGTTTTTGTGCAGCTGTGGCTCAAAAGCAATCTAGACTGCCCTTGCAAAAGTGGACCCGACACTCTTTAATCCGAATGGCATGTGGACAAAGCAGTACATACCACATGGAGTAATGAATGACGTCTTCTCTTCTTCTTCCTTGGACATGAACATTTGGTGATACCTAGAATATGCATCCAGAAAGGAGAGTAGATCACAACCTGAAGCGGAATCCCCAATCTTGTCAATACGCGGCAAGGGAAATGGGTCCTTCAGGAAAGCTTTGTTCAGATCCGTAAAATCTATGCAAAGCCTCCACTTCCCGTTAGCCTTCCGGACTACCACTGGATTTGCCAACCATGTCAGATGCAACACTCCTTTGACCAAACCAGCCGCTTCAAGCTTCTTGATCTCTTCTGCAATGAACTGCTGCCTCTCCAAGGCCTGCTTCCGGACTTTCTTCTTGATAGGTCGGGCATGTGGGCGGACAGCAAGGTGGTGCTCGATTACTTCCCTGGGAACACTAGGGATATCAGATGGTTGCCAGGCAAACACATCGATATTCACCCGTTGGAAGGCAAAGGGCATGCTTTCCTATTTGTCATCGAGGGTGGAGCTGATAGTAAAGTTACCATGAATGCCAGCCAGCCCTGCCAGTACCTTCTTCACTTGGGATGCAGCAACCTTGGATCTCTTGCTCTTGGAATACTCCGGCATGTCATCAACTGGTTCCGTGCACTCGATGGGGGCACGCTTCCCAGACTCTTTGCACAATCCCTCTTTCTTCCTTTGTTTTCCTTGGCGGGAACTACTGTTGCCGCTGCATCTGCCGCAATTGTGTCCCGGACTCCCGGTACATCTTGTCCACACAATGATTGCATCCTTCTCATCTGATGGGATGGTGAGGACTCCTAGTGGCCTGATACGTCTCCAATGTATCTATAATTTATGAAGTATTCATGCTACTATTTTATTATTCTTGGGTGTTTAACAATCATTTTATAGCAACTTTACATCATTTTTTGGACTAACCTATTGATACAGTGCCCAGTGCCAGTTGCTATTTTTCGCTTGTTTTTTACATCGCAGGAAATCAATATCAAATGGAGTCCAAACACCGTGAAACTTTACGGAGGTTTTTTGGACCAGAAGGAACCCAATGGGCCAGAGCTGCTCCTAGGGGGTTCCCCGAGGGGGGCACAACCCACCAGGGTGCGCCAGGGCCCGCTGGCGCGCCCAGGTTGGTTGTGCCCACCTCAGTGGCCTCCCTTACCCCTTCTTTGCACTATAAATTCCCAAATATTCCAAAATCCTTCGGGGTTAACCTAGATCAGAAGTTCATCTTCCGCAAGGGCTCCGTAGTCACCGAAAACCAATCTAGACCGGTTCCGGCACCTTGCCAGAGGGGGGAATCATCTCCAGTGTCCATCTTCATCATCCCGGCGGCCACCATGATGAGGAGGGAGTAGTCCACCCTCTGGGCTAAGGGTTTGTACTAGTAGCTATGTGTTTAATCTATTTGTCTCTCGTGATCTATATCATGGGCTTTGTTAATATAGTTGGATCATATGATGTTTCTCCCCTCTATACTCTTGTTGTGATGAATTGAATCTTTACCCTTTGAAGTTTTGTCTTGTCGGATTGAATATTCAGAGATGAGAAACACATGCTATATGTCTTGCGGTATGAATACTTGAGGTGACAATTAGGGTATCTTATTGATACACTTGATATATGTTAGGGCATTCAACTAGCGGATTCCCGTGGTGATATTGGGCTAATCTATGCATAGAGGTTGATGCACGTTTTTTCTCCAACGAAAATTTTGGGGTCTCTTTATAGTTCTTTGTGTGGATTGAGTATTATGAATATGAACTTTCTTTGGTGTTATCTTAATATGGACTCTAGGATAGATCGAACGGAAAAAATAGCTTTCCGTTATTTTAGTATGGACTATTGAATAGATTGAGCGGAAAGAATAGCTTTGAGGTGGTTTAGTACCCTACAAACAATCCTATCTTTTGTTCCCCGCTAATAGGAACCCGTGAGTGATTCTTCGTTACAATTTGAGGGATAATCATATGATCCAACTATGCTAGCGCTGTTGAGAGATTGCACTAGTGAAAGTACGGACCCTAGGCCTTGTTTTTAAGCATTGAATGAAGGAAATATGCCCTAGAGGCAATAATAAAGTTATCATTCATGCTAGAATTGTATTAACCGGAAACTTAGTACATGTGTGAATACATAGACAAATAGAGTGTTACTAGTATGCCTCTGCTTGACTAGGTCGTTGAATCAAAGATGGTTAAGTTTCCAAACCATAGACATGAGTTGTCATTTGATTAACGGGATCACATCATTAGAAAATGATGTGATTGACTTGACCCATTCTGTTAGCTTAGCACTTGATCGTTTTAGTTTACTGTTATTGCTTTCTTCATGACTTATACATTTTCCTATGACTATGAGATTATGCAACTCCCGATTACCGGAGGAACACTTTGTGTGCTACCAAACGTCACAACCTAACTGGGTGATTATAAAGGTGCTCTACAGGTGTCTCCAATGGTACTTGTTGAGTTGGCATAGATCAAGATTTTGATTTGTCACTCCAATTTGTCACTCAGATTGTATTACTCAGATTGTATTACTATATCTTTGGGCCCTCTCGGTAATGCACATCACTATAAACCTTGCAAGCAATGCAACTAATGAGTTGGTTGCGGGATGATGTATTACGGAACGAGTAAAGAGACTTGCCGGTCACGAGATTGAGCTAGGTATTGAGATACCGACGATCGAATCTCGGGCAAGTAACATACCGATGACAAGGGAACAACGTATGTTGTTATGTGGTTTGACCGGTAAAGATCTTCATAGAATATGTAGGATCCAATATGAGCATCCAGGTTCCGCTATTGGTTATTGACCGGAGACGTGTCTCGGTCATGTCTACATAGATCTCGACCCGTAGGGTCCGCACGCTTAACGTTCGGTGATGATCGGTAATATGAGTTTATGTGTTTTGATGTACCAAAGTTAGTTCAGAGTCCCAGATGAGATCAGGGACATGACGAGGAGTCTCGAAATGGTCGAGACGTAAAGATCGATATATTGGACGACTATATTCGGACATCGGAAAGGTTCCGAGTGATTCGGGTATTTTTCGGAGTACCGGAGAGTTACGGGAATTCGCCTTATTGGGCTTTAGGGGAAAGAGAGAGGGGAGGCTGCCCCCCCCCAAGGCTTAGTCCGAATTGGACTAGGGGGAGGGGCTGCGCCCCCTCCTTCCTTCTCTTCTCTTTTCCATTTCCTTCTCTCCTACTCCTACTACATGGAAGGGGGTAATCCTACTCCCGGTGGGAGTAGGACTCCCCAGGGCGCGCCATAGTAGAGGGCCGGCCCTCCCCCTCCTCCACTCCTTTTTATACAGGGAAGGGGGGCACCCTAGGACACACAAGTTGATTGTTCCAAGCCATGTGCGGTGCCCCCCTCCACCTTAATCCACCTCGATCATATCGTAGCGGTGCTTAGGTGAAGCCCTGCGTCGGTAGCAACATCATCAATGTCATCATGCCATCGTGCTGACAGAACTCTCCCGTGAAGCTCTGCTGGATCGGAGTTCGTGGGATGTCATCGAGCTGAACGTGTGCTGAACTCAGAGGTGCCGTACGTTCGGTACTTCGATCGGTCGAATCGTGAAGACGTACGACTACATCAACCGCATTCTCATAACGCTTCCGCTTATGGTCTACGAGGGTACATGGACAATACTCTTCCCTGTCGTTGCGATGCATCGCCATGATATTGCGTGTGCGTAGGAAATTTTTGAAATTACTACGTTCCCCAACAGTGGCATCCGAGCCAGGTTTATGCGTAGATGCCATATGCACGAGTAGAACACAAAGGAGTTGTGGGCGTGGGTATATACATATTGCTTGCCATCACTAGTTGATTCTTGATTCAGCGGCATTGTTGGATGAAGCGGCCCAGACCGATATTACGCGTACGCTTACGCGAGACTGGTTCTACCGACATGCTTCGTACACAGGTGGCTAGTGGGTGTCTGTTTCTCCAGCTTTAGTTGAATCGGATTCGATGAACAGGGTTCTTTCTGAAGATCAAAAATCAATCACTATACTACGTTGTGATTTTTGATGCGTAGGTAAGAACGGTTCTTGCTTAGCCATAGCATCCACATAAAACTTTCAACAACAAAGTAGAGGATGTCTAACTTGTTTTTGCAGGGCATGTTGTGATGTGATATTGTCAAGACGTGATGAGATACAAATTGTTGTATGAGATGATCATGTTTTGTTAAAGTTATCGGCAACTGGCAGAAGCCTTATGGTTGTCTCTTTATTGCATAAGATGCAAGTGCCATGTAATTGCTTTACTTTATCGCTATGCGATAGCAATAGTTGCAAAAGCAATAGTTGGCGAGACGACCATGTGACGACACATTGATAGAGATCAATATGATGGAGATCATGGTGTCATGCTGGTGACGATAGAGATCATGACGGTACTTTGGAGATGGAGATCAAAGGCACAAGACGATCATGGCCATATCATGTCACATATTTTGATTGCATGTGATGTTTATCTTTTATGCATCTTATTTTGCTTAGATCGACGGTAGCATTATAAGATGATCTCTCACTAAATTTCAAGGTACAAGTGTTCTCCCTGAGTATGCACCGTTGCCAAAGTTCGTCGTGCCGAGACACCACGTGATGATCGGGCGTGATAAGATCTACGTTCACATAAAATGGGTGCAAGCCAGTTTTGCAGACGCAGAAATACTCGGGTTAAACTTGACGAGCCTAGCATATGCAGATATGGTCTCAAAACACTAGAGATCAAAAGGACGAGTGTGATGATCGGACATGATCAACATAGTGATATTCACCATTGAAAACTACTCCATCTCACGTGATGATCGGACATGGTTTAGTTGATTTGGATCACGTGATCATTTAGATGACTAGAGGGATGTCTATCTAAGTGGGAGTTCGTATGTAATATGATTAATTTAACTTTAATTTATCATGAACTTAGTCCTGGTAGTATTTGCATAACTATATTGTACATCAATAGCTCGCGATGTAGCTCCCCGTTTATTTTGATATGTTCCTGAGAAAAACTAAGTTGAAAGATGTTAGTAGCAATGATGCAAATTGGATCTGTGATCTGAGGATTATCCTCATTGCTGCACAGAAGAATTATGTCCTTGATGCACCGCTAGGTGACAGATAGATTGCAGGAGCAGATGTAGATGTTATGAATGTTTGGCGAGCGAGCTCGCTAAGATGACTACTTGACAGTTTAGTGCACCATGCTTTATGGCTTAGAACCGGGACTTCAAAAATGTTTTGAACGCCATGGAGCATATAAGATGTTCCAAGAGTTGAAATTAGTATTTCAGACTCATGCCCATGTCCAAAGGTATAAGACCTTTGAGAATTACTTTGCCTAGAAAATGGAGGAGAATAGCTCAGCTAGTGAGCATGTGCTCAAAATGTCTGGGTGCTACAATCACTTGAATCAAGTGGGAGTTAATCTTTCATATAACATAGTGATTGACAGAATTCTCTAGTCACTATCACCAAGTTACTAGAACTTCGTGATGAACTATAATATGCAAGGGATAACGAAAATGATTCCCAAGCTCTTCATGATACGGAAATTGAAGAAGGTAGAAATCAAGAAAAGCATCAAGTGTTGATGGTTGAAAAGACCACTAGTTTCAAGAAAAGGGCAAAGAGAAGAAGGGGAACTTCAAGAAGAACGGCAAGCAAGTTGCTGCTCAAGTGAAGAAGCCCAAGTCTAGACCTAAGCCTGAGACTAAGTGCTTCTACTTCAAAGGGACTGGTCACTGGAAGCAGAACTACCCCAAGTATTTGGCAGATAAGAAGGATGGCAAAGTGAACAAAGATATATTTGATATACATGTTATTGATGTGTACTTTACTAGTGTTTATAGCAACCCCTCAGTATTTGATACTAGTTCAGTTGCTAAGATTAGTAACTCGAAACGGGAGTTGCAGAATGAACAGAGACTAGTTAAGGGTGAAGTGACGATGTGTGTTGAAGTGGTTCCAAAATTGATATGATCATCATCGCACACTCCCTTTACCTTCGGGATTAGTGTTGAACCTAAAATAAATGTTATTTGGTGTTTGCGTAAAGCATAATATGATTGGATCATGTTTATTGCAATACGGTTATTCATTTAATTGTTATTCTGTTTACATGAATAAAACCTTCTGTGGTCATACATCCAAGGCGAATGGTTTATTGAATCTCGATCGTAGTGATACACATATTCATAATATTGAAGCCAAAAGATGTAAAGTTAATAATGATAGTGCAACCTATTTGTGGCACTACCGTTTAGGTCATATTGGTGTAAAGCGCATGAAGAAACTACATGCTGATGGGCTGTTGGAATCACTTGATTATGAACCACTTGATGCTTGCGAACCATGCCTCATGGGCAAGATGACTAAGACTCCGTTCTCCAGCACAATGGAGCGAGAAACTGACTTATTGGAAATAATACATACTGATGTATGCTGTCCGATGAGTGTTGAGGCTCGCGGCGGGTATAGTTATTTTCTGACCTTCACAGATGATTTGAGTAGATATGGGTATATATACTTGATGAAACATAAGTCTGAAACATTTGAAAAGTTCAAAGAATTTCAGAGTGAAGTGGAAAAACATTATAACAAGAAAATAAAGTTTCTGTGATCTGATCATGGAGGAGAATATTTGAGTTACGAGTTTGGTCTTCATTTGAAACAATGCAGAATAGTTTCGCAACTCACGCCACCTGGAACACCAGCATAATGGTGTGTCCGAACGTCATAACCGTACTTTATTAGATATGGTGCGATCTATGATGTCTCTTACCTATTTTCACTATCATGTTGGGGTTATGCATTAGAGACAGCTGCCTTCACGTGAAATAGGGCACCATCTAAATCCGTTGAGACGACACCATATGAACTTTGGTTTAGCTAGAAACCTAAGTTGTCGTTTCTTAAAGTTTGGGGCTGCGATGCTTATGTGAAAAAGTTTCAACCTGATAAGCTCGAACCCAAATCGGAGAAATGTGTCTTCATAGAATACCCAAAGGAAACTGTTGGGTACACCTTCTATCACAGATCCAAAGGCAAGATCTTTGTTTCTAAAAGTGGATCCTTTCTAGAGAAGGAGTTTCACTCGAAAGAAGTGAGTGGGAGGATTGTAGAACTTGATGAGGTAACTGTACCTGCTCCCGAATTGGAAAGTTGTTCCTCACAGAAATCAGTTCTAGTGATCTCTACACCAATTAGTGAGGAAGCTAATGATAATGATCATGAAACTTCAGATCAAGTTACTACCGTACCTCATAGGACAACCAGAGTATGGTCCGCACCATAGTGGTATGGTAATCCTTTCTGGAAGTCATGTTACTAGACCATGATAAACCTACGAACTATGAGGAAGTGATGATGATCCCAGATTCCACGAAATGGCTTGAGGCCATGAAATCTGAGATGGGATCCATGTATGAGAACAAAGTATGGACTTTGATTGACTTGCCCGATGATCGATGAGTCATTGAGAATAAATGGATCTTCAAGAGGAAGATGGACGCTGATAGTAATGTTACTATCTATAAAGCTAGACTTGTCAAAAAAGGTTTTTGACAAAGTTCAAGGTGTTGAGTACGATGAGATTTTCTCACTTGTAGCGATGCATAAGTCTGTCCAAATCATGTTAGCAAATTGCCACATTTTATGAAATCTGGCAAATGGATGTCAAAACTACATTCCTTAATGAATTTCTTAAAGAACAGTTGTATATGGTGCAACCATAAGGTTTTGTCGATCCTAAAGGTGCTAACAAAATGTGCAAGCTCCAGTGATCCATCTATGGATTAGTGCAAGCATCTCGGAGTTGGAATATACAGTTTGATGAGTTGATCAAAGCATATGGTTTTATACAGACTTGCGGTGAAGCCTGTATTTAAAAGAAAGTGAGTGGGGGCACTACAACATTTCTGATAAGTATATGTGAATGACATATTGTTGATCGGAAATAATGTAGAATTTTCAAGAAAGCATAAAGGAGTGTTTGAAAAGAGTTTTTCAAAGAAAGTCCTTGATGAAGCTGCTTACACATTGAGCATCAAGATCTATAGAGATAGATCAAGATGCTTGATAAGTTTTTTCAATGAGTACATACCTTGACAAGATTTTGATGTAGTTCAAAATGGAATAGTCAAAGAAGGAGTTCTTGCCTGTGTTGCAAGGTGTGAAGTTGAATAAAGACTCAAAACCCGACTACAACAGAAAATAGAAAGAGAATGAAAAGTCATTCCTTTAGTACCAGTTCGTGGCACGAACCGGTACTAAAGGTTCAACACGAACCGGCATTAATGCATAGTCGTTCGAACTGGCACTAATGGTACCATTAGTGCCGGCTCAAATTCAAACCGGCACTAATGTGCTTCACGTTTGACCCTTTTTCTACTAGTGCAAGTCACTCATCGACGCCGAGGTCTACGTAAAACCCGTCGGAGGAGGCGGTGTTGTCGTCCAAAAATAGTAATTAAAGCAACATGAGTACAAAGGTACTCAGCAAGACTTACAACAGATCCTACTATACATGCTCATTCTCAAGAAGGTGATGGAGTTATTGCAGCAAGCCAACTTTGACTCTTGACTAAGCTATCCTATGATACACCACTTGTAAAATAGTTTTCGCACACGAGTCCACTAATCACCAACACAATACTCCATCATGGATCCTCCCTCGTCATCCTACGAGAGGGCCATCCTCGGTACTCATACTTATCTTGAGTCTTTTAGTAGTAACCATTAACTTGTCTAGGAACTGTATAAGCGAACAAGTAGTCCTTTATCGCGGACGCAGCTATTCGAATAGTTTTATACCCTGCAGGGATGTACTTCATCACACATGTTTCCACCACTTAGCGTCTGCACACGACATGTGCTTGGCAAACTTCGAGCGAAAGCCGACGTGGGTCTAGACCACGACCTGAGTAACCACACAAGTCTCTAGTCCAGGTCTATCGCCTATTCAGGTTCCATCCGCAAGGAAATCCGGCCAGGGTGTCCTCAATGGCCCCAAACAATGTGTGCAGGGTTCCCGAGACACCAAACGGGTGACTCGGTACACCGGGCCACGAGCCTACCGCATCACAGCCCACCCCTAAGGTCAGCGCTGCGCATGGCCTCCAGCAACTACAAACACCAAAAACTACTTGCAACTCCTGGACAGAGGACGAGAGGGGCCAGTAAGTCGAGCAGGGTCATATTTCAGGGCCCAATGTGTGGTAGTAGCTGAATCTTAAATCACGCATACATATCTCAGTTCTTAAGGACGGCCTCAATGAAGCAACCCACCATGTACTCCTAGATGGCCTCTCATCGATGCCTTTACCAAAACATGTTCAACACTTCACTCTTATTACCGACACAACCTTTCACTCTAGTTCATCACCCCAATGAGCCAGACCTGACACGACTCTAAGCATAGAAAGCATAGCAAGGTAGGAAACACATACATGGCTCAATCAACTCCTACACATGCTAGTGGATTTCATCTAGTTACTATGGAAATAATAGGTCATGCAGAGGATAAGGGTTCAACTACCGCAGCACACAGCAGTTTGAAATGTTGTTGTCGTAATGCAGTAAAAGAGAGCAGGAGCGAGAACATGGGATTGCATCGATATGATCAATGGGGCTACTTGCCTGATGGAGTAGTAGTAGGGTACTGCCCTTCAGTCGGATAATCGAAGGTATCCTCGGAGGCAGAACCTACCATGAAAGACACCATAGAACACAATCATCACATGGCAATATGCAACAATATGATGCATGCTATGACATGGCAATATGATGTGTCCTGGCTAATGCATTGTAAAACATGTTGGTTTGAGTCTATTTGAATCAAAGGTTCAAATGGAAGCTCATGTTATTAAGTCATATGAGTGCATTAGCTTGTTTCACCTAAACAGCAAGGTTAAAGTGTTCTGTCATGCATGAAAGCATCACAGATGGAAAGATTGAATTTTTCCGAACAAATTTCATATATAAATCTTTGCATTTGGAGTTATAGATTAAAAGTTATGAATTTTTGAAGTTTGAAGTATTTTTTGGAATTTCCTGTATAAAAGTAAATCCAGAAAATAGATATTGCATCAGCAGTGCATGATGGTGACGTCAGCGGTCAACGGAGCCAGTCCAGGTCAAACCTGACCAGTGGGACCCCCGTGTCAGTGTAATTAGCCTAACTAATTTTTAGTTAGCACTAAACCTAGCTTAATTAGCAGACGGGCCCCACCTGTCATGGACTCAGGGGGGAGTCAACCTAGGCCCACACGGAGTCAACCAAGGTCAAATGGGGTCAAACTCGCCGGCGTTTAGCCACCGGCGAGGCCAGACACGGCGGGGCAGTGCGGGTTTTGCACTCCGACGACCAAATGGATGGCGGAGACCTCCTACGCGTAGCTGGGAGCAAGCCGCGTCGAGTGGTGGCAGTGGTGGAGCTCGGGGTGGTCGGAAACGACGTCGGCGACGACCTTGGCGGTCGCCGGAGTTCGGGCGAGGTCGAACCCGAGGCTACGGGGCACGGTGAGGCGCGTGCGGTGGTGCGTTAGGCTCCTACGAGTGCGGTGAAGACGGTGACGTGCCCGGAATCAAGTCCAAGTGGCTATGGCCATGACAGCGACGTGCGGTGGCGGAGGCGGGTGCGGCCGATCTCGATGCGGTTGCTACGAAGCGCGAGAGCAAGGACGGGAGGGATGGAGAGGTGCAGCAGCTCACGGCGAACACGAGGGTGCAGACGACGCGGTCGGGGACGAGCTGCTACGGCGGAGACGGCGAGGGGGATCTGCGGCGGCGTTCAGTGAAGACGAGCTCGATGGAGACGAGGGGGAGCGTGCGAGCGCTCGGGGCTTGGCTTGCTCGAAGGAGAGGAGGGCGGCGGAGCTTCTGGACATGGTGGCGCGGCGCGAGGATGACGGAGAATGCGGCTACGTCGACGGTGCGGCGTCAGGGGCGTCGGCCATGGCGGGAGAGGGCGAGGGACAGAGACAGGGGGTGAGAGGGCGTGTCTGTGAGGTCGAGGCGGCGGCGTGGAGCTCGCCCAGGTGTCCAGGGGCGCCGGGGGCAAGCAGTTGGCGCCATGGCGTGCTCGTGCTCACTGGCGTCACCTCCTGCCTGCCTGCCTGGCGGGAGGAAGCAGCTGGCTGGCATGTGCCAACATAGTGCTAGGCCGCCAGGTGGGCCGGGAGGTGGGCTACGGCCAGGTAAGTGTTTCTTTTATTTTTGTTTTTGTTTTTCTATTTTCTGTAACTGTTTTTTTTCTTTTACTTCCAAAAATCCTGAAAATAATCAGGGGCTCTGTTTGAATTATTTCCAACAGCCCACACTTATTTCCAGAATTATTTGGGCATTTAAATTATTTTATAGCATTTAAATGCCCAAATGCAAATAGATAAAGATTTAATCCAATGAACTTATGTGTCCTAGAAAAATGTGAACCCATTTTGTCAAAGGTTCTAACCCAAGACAAAAAGGGTGGACTTTTTAGAAGGGCATTTCAGATTCATTGAAAAAGATTTTAGTAAACCCTAGTTGTTTCCAGGGGGGTGCTGGGGGTTCTGTCATCCCCATTTCAATTTTCTGGAAAAATAGACATGATGCAACACTCTAATGCATGAACTAGCTAGGGTGTGATAAGGTAGTAGTGACCCCACTTTTTTGGAGGGTGTTGAGTCTTATTACAATATTGATGAAAGTGGATTTGGAGAGGTCATGACTTTATTTAGAGATACATTCACCATTTTGGAAGAGGTTTCAATTGACTATGACAATGAAATTGCTATCGATGATGATTATTGTGATGACATATATGCCATAAAGAGTGATAAATCTTCTATGCTTATGCATCATGAAATGAGTGCTATATGTGATAGTTACATTGTTGAATCCATTCATGATGCATCTAAAAATTATTATGAGGAAGGCACTTATGCTCTTACATATCTCAATAATATCAAGTTTCTTCTCTATTTGTTGATTGTTTTGAAGTTACAATTGTTTTTCCTTCCTATGCTAGTTGATTCTTGTTACCATAAATTGTTTGCTCACAAAATACCTATGCATAGGAAGTGGGTTAGACCTAAATGTGCTGGTCATATGCTTCATGATGCTCTCTTCATGTTTCAATTCTTATCTTTTATGCGAGCATCATCGAAATCATCATGCCTAGCTTAAAAGGCATAAAAAAGCGCTTGTTGTGAGACAACCCAACAATTTTACCTACTGTTTTTGTGTGATCACATTATTATGCTACTACGGTAATCATGTTTTATTTCTCTTGTTTCAATAAGGTGCCAAGTAAATCCTTTAGGATCTTGTTGGTTGATAGTTGCTTTGATCTTGCTGAAAAACAGAAACTTCTGCGGTCACGAAAATAATTCTAGTTTTTATCAGAAGAGAGCTATTGAGTTGATTCTTTTTGAATAATATTAATATACAAATTTCTCACGTGGTTCTAATTTCTATGAATTTTTGGAGTGATAGAAATATGGTTTGATACAGATTACTACAGACTGTTCTGTTTTTGACACATTCTGTTTTCAATGCATAGCTTGCTTGTTTTCTAGTTTCCATGGCTTATATGGCTCAATATAAATTGTGTAAATAATATGCTACAGTATACATTGTGTGAGAACAATTATGAATCTTGTCTTTGACAGTACCAAAGTGAAAAGGGTTGCTCTTTATCATACTAACCTATCTCACAAAGTTCCGTTATGCTTTGTGTGATTGAAGTTTTCAAGTTTTGGGTGAGATGTCAATATGAGGAGAATAAGGAGTGACATGACCCTAAATCTTGGAGATTCCCAAGGCACCCCAAGGTAATATTCAAGGAAGATCGAAGCAACTAAGATTGGGGATTCCCTGGAAGGCATCCCCTCTTTCGTCTCCAACATTATCAATAACCTCACTTGGACCTATATTTTCATTCGTCACATGATATGTGTTTTTCTTGGAGCATCATTTTATTTTGTTAGGATTTGTTTGATTTTATTTATAATAATATTTTGCAACTTTCTTTTCAATAAAAATATCAAGTATAGCCTTTGCCATGCTTATTTTGCAAGTATTCCTGTTGTTGTTCGAAAACAGAAAGTTTACCGCTGTTGCAAAAATTCCCTAGAAAACTAAGAATGTGATAAAATGTTGAAACTTTTTGAAAAATGAGCCCTGATAAATTTTCTACAGTATGGTAAATTTTCATAACTTTTGGAGTTAGGGAAGTATTGATACTCTTGCATTCTTTACAGACTATACTGTTTTGGCAGATTGCTGTTGTGTGTGCATTGTTTGCATATGTTCGCTTTTTAATGATTATATTTGAGGATAGGAGTATTAAATATGAAGAGGCATTTAGTATGAAATGTTGAATAATAATTTTAGTGATTTTCTACAGTACAGAATGATAAGGTTTTTGCATTGGTTTATACTAACTTATCTCATGAGTTCTTGTTGAGTTTTGTGTGGATGAAGTTTTTCAGATTTAGGAAAATCATGATATGAGAAGAATTAAGGAGACACAAAAGCTCAAGCTTTCGGATTCCCAAGGCAACCCAAGATAATATTTCAATAAGTCTCAAGCATCTAAGCTTGGATATGCCCCGGTAGGCATCCCACCTTTTCTCTTCAACAATTATCGTTTAGTATCGGTTGAGCCTAAGTTTTTGCTTCTTCACATGAGTTGTGCTATTCTTAAGATGTCATTTTGTTTTTATTTGCTTTCTGTTTTAATAAAATTCTTAGATCTGAAAGTTTTAAATAAAATAGAGTCCTCAAATAGTTGCCAAGGAGGCTAAGTAAGCGGCATTCACATCCTGTCAACAAAGCTCTTTTCTATGTCATTTACTCTTGTGCTTCACTTATATCCTATGAGTAAATTGTTGAATAAACTGAATGTCATGAAGTTGAAATCATATCATGCCTAGTGGTAGATTCACATTGGGTTTATAAAGTGAAATCTTTTGAGGCTTAACAATCACAATATTGGTCATGCAAGCAATTCACAAATAATTAGTATAAGGAAGAGAACCTTCGCATATAAATACACTATCATGGAAATCTTTTGTGATTGTGAGCCCCCATCAAAATATTATATGCCAAAATTGTTGCGTTGGACAAGGAAGACAACATAATGATTTATGTTTGTTCATATTCACATAGAAGTTATATTGTCATAGATCCTTCAACATGTGGTGCTTGCCCCCCATCTTTGCTAGCCAAAAAATCCGCACCAAGTAGAGATACTACTTGTGCACCCAAAAACCCTTAAACCCAAATCTTATTTTCAATAGTCCACCATGCCTACCTAAGGATTGTACAAGATCCTTCAAGTAAGTTGTCATCGGTGCAATAAGGCAATAAATTTTTTTCCTAAAAATGTAAGAGAAAATTGAGAGTTGTACGAACTTGTGATGGTAAAGCAATAAAAGCGACAGACTGCATAATAAAGGTTGCTATCACAAGGGGCAACATAACATGATGTTCTTTTGCACTAAGGGATTGAGCATACAAACAAATAAGCACATGCCAACCTCTGCTTCCCTCTGCGAAGGGCCTATCTTTTACTTTTCGGTATTTACTTTTATGCAAGGAGTCAAAGTATTCCTCTCTATTCCATTTTATTTTCTCTTTTGGCGGGCATCATATTGTGAGGAAAGATCTAGGCACATATGCCCAGTTGAATATGGCTGGCATGAGTTATTATTGTTGACATAACCCTTGAAGTGAATACGTTGGGAGGCAAAACAATAAGCCCCTATCTTTCTATGTGTCCGGTTGAAATGTTTTGCTCATATGTACAAGGTGAGTGTTAGCAATCATAGAAGACTATATGATGGTTGAGTATGTGGAGCTCTTACTTAAACTTTGTTGTATAAGTTGAATTGCAATTGCTTGGCGACTAAGAACATAGGTTGTTGGGTTCCAACAGAATTCATTGTTTGAACCTTAACATGTGAAATGGTTGCACTATAACATGAGAAGTTTCATAAGAAAGAATTGCTGTTATGATGCTAGGAAAAGTGATTGAAATTATCATTGATCAAACTTATGCACTTCGCTACCATACACACCTCATAAATTATTTCTTTTATCATTTACCTACTCGAGGACGAGTAGGAATTAAGCTTGGGGATGTTGATACATCTTCAACGTATCTATAATTTATGAAGTATTCGTGCTGTTATTTTATCATTCTTGGGTGTTTTACAATCATTTTATAGCAACTTGATATCATTTTGTGGGACCTATTGACCCAGTGCCCAGTGCCAGTTGATGTTTTTGCTTGTTTTTACATCCCAGGAAATCAATATCAAACGGAGTCCAAACACCGCGAAACTTTACGGAGATTTTTTGGACCAAAAGGAATCCAATGGGCCAGAGCTGCACCTGGGGGGTGCCCCGAGGGGGGCACAACCCACTAGGGCATGCCAGGGACCCCTGGCGCGCCCAGGTGGGTTGTGCCCACCTCGGTGGCCTCCCGTACCCCTTCTTTGGACTATAAATTCCCAAATATTCCGAAATACTTCGGGGTTAACCTAGATCAGAAGTTTCAACGCCGCAAGGCTCCGTACCATCTGAAAACCAATCTAGACCCGTTCCGGCACCCTGGCGGAGGGGGGAATCATCTCTGGTGGCCATCTTCATCGTCCCGGCATCCACCACGATGAGGAGGGAGTAGGCCACCCTATGGGCTGAGGGTTTTTACCAGTAGCTATGTGTTTAATCTCTCTCTTTCTCATGATCTATATCATGGGCTTCGTTAATATAGTCTGATCATATGATGTTTCTCCCCTCTATACTCTTGTTGTGATGAATTGAATCTTTACCCTTTGATGTTTTGTCTTGTCAGATTGAATATTCAGAGATGAGAACACATGATATATGTCTTGCGGTATGAATACTTGAGGTGACAATTGGGATATATATCTTATTGATTCACTTGATTTATGTTATGGCATTCAACTCACGGATTCATGTGGTGATATTGGGCTAATCTGTGCATAGGGGTTGATGCACATTTTTTCTCCGACAGAAATTTTGGGGTCCCTTTATAGTTCTTTGTGTGGATTGAGTATTATGAATATGAACTTGCTTTGGTGTTATCTTAGTACGGACTCTAGGATAGATCGAACGGAAAAATAGCTTTGCGTTATTTTAGTACGGACTCTTGAATAGATTGAATGGAAATAATAGCTTTGAGGTGGTTTAGTACCCTACAAACAATTCCTATCTTTTGTTCTCCACTAATAGGAACTCAGGAGTGATTCTTCATTACCCTTTGAGGGATAATCATATGATCCAACTATGTTAGCACTGTTGAGAGATTGCACTAGTGAAAGTATGGACCCTAGGCCTTGTTTTTAAGCATTGAAACACCGTTTTTGTGCCTGTTTATTATTTGCTACCTTGCAGTTTTTATTTATTCAGATTATAAAAATATATTTCTACCATGCATATTACACTTCGAAAGGAAGGCACCCGCCAATATCGAGCGCGGGCTCGTTGACGCTGGGGGCATCGCACCCATTGGTCAGGTGGAGGTCGTTGCGGCGTTGCTCGACAACGCGCGTGTCTCCTCTCCGCCTATCCTTTGGGGCTCGTCGTTGGCCTGGACGAGCTCGAGGGTCAGAACAAGCCATCGAGACGTTGTCGCGGTGTTGATTCTGTCGTGCTCACCCTGGTTGTCATGGCGGGGACTGCACCATGGGGATGGCCCCCTTCGTATGGTCAGTAGCATGAGCCGTGGCTGTCACTTGGGAAGGCCGTGGCGGGCCAGCTCGCCGTGAGCCCCCAGCTTCGGCGAAACTGACCAGACTCTGGATGGTAGCACGCCATTCGTCCATCTTCTCGGCCGTTGGTGGGAACCTCAGTAGCAGCTGAGCCTGTGCCATAGCCTCTGAAGCCGTACTGGGCAAGGGTGATGAAGAAGTCGATCGTATAGTCACTCGACTCCTAATGGTGCCAGCGGCGGCGGTACTGCGCCCCCACCATTGTTGTGGGGCAACCACCTGGATGTGGTGCGGCGAAGGCGCTCAAGGGTCAGCGGCTCCGTCGGGCGTAGCGGCCTGGTAGACCCGTTCCGTGGGAGGTGCATGTGTTGCGGCCGCACCCGTGGGGGAGTGGCCGAAGGGCAGCGATTTGCCCGGTCCACGCGCCATTTCAGCGGTTGTGCCCGTCGTCGGGGGAAAGGTACACAGATGGAGTAACCCATTCGCACGTACCTTGTGGAGCATGGCCGTTGGGGTGTAGATGATGCTGCTCTCCTCCGATGCCTCCGGCTCATGTGTCGGCCGCTGGGCAAGTGGTGACGATGCCGCCCACTCCGACCACATCCGTAGCAGCCTCCGCGTCCTCGCTTGTCTCCACACCTCCGGCAGTGTTGGAGGCTGCGGTCGGCGGAGCCTTCGAGGTTGATGGGTGAGCCGAAGGAGCGGGTTTGTTCTTGGGTGCCATGGTCGATGGCGCCATCAAAGATGAAGATGGTGATCAATATGATGTGTTGCGCATGCCTTCAGGTTTGCGTGAGCGAGCCCCCTACCTGGTGCGCCAAATATGTCATGGGAAAACATGGCTATGGGACCAAGAGGCCCCTTGCTGGTTTGGTAGGGGGCGACGCGTTGCACAAAGAGCAGATGAGCGTGGGGCAGCACGACAGAGATCACATATTCAGTTTATCTAGGTTTGGGTTGCCGTGAGGCGTAAAACCCTACTCCTGCTTTGGTGGATTGATGGTGGAAAGGTGGTGGTGAATCATAGTACACTTGCCCGGTAGGAGTTGCCTTACGGCAGAAGCGACTATAGGCATATGGGGGTGTGGGTTATCCAACCTTCTAACCCTTTCTACGGTTGCCATGGGCCTCCTTTTATAGATTAAGGGGTTACCACAGTGGCAAAGTAGTCATCATACGCTGATAAGATAGCAAATAGTGCTATCATACCTAACTCTGCGGGCTGAAAGAGCGCATTAAATGCACCGCCCAACGTCACATCGTTGGTCGCCCGGCAAGGCTTGCCAGGCTATCTTGCAAGATTCGCACCAGCTTGCTTGACACGTCGTAGGACGGGTGTCATCTGTGGGTTTCTCCTGTAGAAAATGGGTGCCATGTGGCGAATGGCTTCCACATAATCACTTTGCAGCTTGACACCGCACTGATCAACAACGTGGGTCATGGTGGAGTGATTGGTGAGGTGGTTTCGCCTTCATGAGCCCCTGCAGGCCCTGTCTGGATGCCTTGGCTGTCCGCTTCTAAGTGTGGCCTCGCCCCTTGCCGGGCTCGCCTGCCCGGCAAGAGAGGCCTTTCCTCCGATGGTGTCTTGCTTCTCCGACTTGATCTTGGCCTCTTTGATCTGCATGTTGATCCTTCGATGCTCTTGGTTCCTCGTACTCTGGCTTGGGCTGGTGCTTGAATCTTGTTCCCGTGCCTGTGCATAGTCAGGGCAATAGACCTAGGGTTTGTTGCACTGACAACATGGAATATGTGGTAGACCATGCATAAGTTATGCACGCAAACTTGGATCACGGTCGGCTTCATATTCTCTTCCTCCTTTAGATTCTTCTCTTTGTCCAGGGTTGTGGTGTGCTCAACATCTAGCCCAGCGACTCACTCATCATTTGACTTTTCAAACATGCGTCTAAAGCGAGCAAGTACAATAGTGGGTTATAAGCCCTCTTACATGGCATTTTTGCATATGTCGAGGAGAGAGGCAAGGAAAAAGTGGAGGAGTGGGCTCTCATTCAAGAGCCATCCTCTAAACGTGCTCCTAGACAAAAGCATTTAATACAAGGAGAGAGATAGAGAGAAAGTGAGAAAAACCTTATAGCCAACCATATAGCCAACCCTATTGTATGACTAATAAATAATACTACTAACTTTTGATGACATGGCATGTTTATATACTCATGCAGCACCGGCAGTTCACTATACTATTAACCATGCTCTACAGTGGGAGATGCACCTATATATCATGGAGGTGGTCAGGAATCAGGAGACTCACGCCGTTTGTAGCGCCGCAGTTAAAATGATAATGGCAAGTCAAACCATGGGGCCCCACCTGTCCAGCACTAACTCGCTGTCAAATCACACAGCCCTACGTTTGCAGCAATCTACTCCCTCATCTTCTCGCGCCTCTAACGAACCGACTAGGCAGAATTGCCCTGCCTACTGTGCGGGAAAAGCCCCGCCCTCGACTTTTAAATAGTATAATTTTGTATCCATGGATTGCGCCATGGGGCAAAGCCTCAAGAAAACCGTGGTACACATGTATAGAGTATACATCATGCCCATTGCATTCGCGTCGCACCCCAGACGGTCGGTCGGTCTGGCACACCACTCTCCAAATTGGATGCGTGTCATATTGTGTTTGCACACATATGTGGGACTGCAATTGAGAACTGACCATAGGCACACTCCCCGGACCCGCAAGTCGGTGAGTTAATAGAAGAGAGAGACGAGTGATAGTACCGAAGTAGTGTTGTATAGACGTTAGTGCCTGGACGATCCCTGCATGACATGGAAGATCAGTTCGTCCATGCATGTGACTAGACTCCAACAGAGACGGCTGGATTGGCTATCGTCTACATATCGTGCCGGCTGTGTTGTACAGGGCTGTAGTTCTGATGAGAAATCTAAAAAATGTTTCTTGTCATCTCGCAATATTAGGTGTCATGTGCTTCGGCTCACTGCGAGGGTTAAACAACGACAACTGAGTTTCTCCAAGGCACTGGTCATTAGGGACACATGCATGAAGACTACTCGGCTGCCATCTAGGTCACGCCGGCTATGTTAATTAGGACATCTATCGATGGACCCATTTTCTATGAGTTTATCTTTAATTTGGGCTTTGATCCTCGTCTAGTTTGTCCGTCGAGATTCATGTTGTCTCCTGTTGGGGCAGTGAGGTTATGGTTTCTTGTCATGTGGCACTTTTTCATGTTATATGTTAATCTGGTGCTTCAAATCAAAATGACGACAACTGCGCCTTCGGGTGTAGCGACCCGATCCCAATGGATCGAAGTCTATGTGCTTAAGTGTCATCCCTGGATCGGTATGCTAACACACACAGTACTTGAGGAATTATAACAGAGTTCAATCACACACTTTATTACATAGAGGTCCTCAAAAGAGTATTTATTACAATAATATGGTTGAAGGCCATCTAAATAGAATAACTATGGAAGCTTCGAAGGTAAATGAATCCATCCAACTTCGTGGCAAATAGAGTGCCGAACAATGACCTATCGCACCTTACTCTGCGTCTAGAAAAAATCTTCAACATGAAACATTGCAGCCACAAAGGGTCAATATATTGAATGTGTTGGCAAGTCACACCCAATGTATGGAAACATACCTATCATCTACATGCAAGGATATAACAAGTGGATATCTCTAAGGTTTATTTTGTATAAAGCCAATGTTGTCCTACTTCCACTCACTAGCCAAATTTTATTACATTACATTTTTATTAACCTATTGTTAATTTGGACCGCCTCCAACTTAAACCACCTATGAGAGCCTCCGAGAATCATAGGTTCCCAAATTGTTATTTCCATGAGAGCCCCCGGGGATCATGCTTTAATTAAACCAACATCAAAATAATTATTTGGGATGAGAAGATCTTCCAGAGGTTTCAAGTCCAGTTGCTCAAAGTTGTCCGTAAACAGGGACACGGCTAATCATGATTAGTTTGTACACTCTGTAGTGGTTTGCGCACTTTCCCCCAAAAAACTCAACCACCTTCATGATCGGAAGATCGAGACATAGCCTTTCTGAAGCATTTACTCTTTACTCTGGGTAGACCAGCACACCTACTTTCCTCTACATCAGCTAGTCTACCACTGAAAGAGGTCACACAACTTACTTAACTATGCCAGAGCCCATAATGGCTTGTGGCTGCACGCGAAAGCTACTTGATATGAAACATGTCCAACCTTTTTGAACCTGGGCGGCATTCCCCACATTTTACTAATTAATGCAGAGCCTCTGAGGAAATACAATACTTGTCGACTGGTCCCGACAACCTTTCCTCCTAAATGATTTATTAATTGGTATTGCAGAGCCTCCGAGGAAATATAATACATATAAGTTATTAATGTAGTCATTACTTAAGTTCTCTCTCAACTTTCATGACTCACGCGATACCCAATCCTTGTCTACCATAGCATGGCTAAGCAATAACTACACTATAACGATTCCCAAAGTGGCGACAAAGACTATCAGGATCAGGCTAAGCATAGGGCTATCCTATCTGGGTTTAGCATAGCATAGTAGTCCTACACATGCATACTACTGTGTGGATGGAGGGCACCACATGCATAATAAAAACATAGGATTTGGTATGATCAAAAGTGCAAACTTGCCTGTTTAAGTTGATGAAGTACTCCGCACTCAATGTCCTAACAATTTTACTCTTGGCACTCCGGACAATCTAGCATAAGCAAGCAATAACATACATAAACAGTCATGCACAAGATGCAAAGAAAACCGAAGAAAAAGATTCGGAAAACTCAAAAATAAGCGAATAACACTTTCTAACAAAAAGAAATTCTAACAGTGCCTAAATTATGTTGATTAAATCTTAATATAAAGTTTAGGTCAAGAGCTTCGATTTGAAAAAAGAATCAACTAAATCGGAGTTACGAAACTCAAGATACGATCAGAAGAAGTTCAAAATCAAATCTATTTGAAATCAAATTTTAAACTTTCAAAAATACTGTTAAGTTGGTCATCTGGATAGAGGGGATCTTAATGAAGAAGTGGGCATTGGTTTCGTCGAATTTGGATAAACGGTTTAAAAGTAGCGAAGAAAATAAAATCAGCGGCTAATCTATGAATAAAATATTAACAAACGAGTCCCTGGCGGAGAATCAGAGAGAAGGATTCATCGTGTTTTACGATACAGAGCCACCACCAAGCCCAAATCTTCCTCGGGAGGGGCTGATCTGGAGTCCGTCCGGGGCTCCGTAGAGGGGAATCCATCGCCATCGTCATCATCAACCATCCTCCATCACCAATTTCATGATGCTCACCGCCGTGCGTGAGTAATCTCATCGTAGGCTTGCTAGACGGTGATGGGTTGGATGAGATTTACCATGTAATCAAGTTAGTTTTCTTAGGGTTTGATCCTTAGTATCCATTATGTTCTAAGATTGATGTTGCTATGACTTTGCTATGCTTAATGCTTGTCACTAGCGCCCGAGTGCCATGATTTCAGATCTGAACCTATTATGTTTTCATGAATATATGTGAGGTCTTGATCCTATCTTACAAGTCAATAGTCACCTACTATGTGTTATGATCCGGCAACCCTGAAGTGACAATAATCGGGACCACTCCCGATGATGACCGTAGTTTGAGGAGTTCATGTATTCACTAAGTGTTAATGCTTTGGTCTGGTACTCTATTAAAAGGAGGCCTTAATATCCCTTAGTTTCCAATAGGATCCCGCTGCCACGGGAGGGCAGGACAAAAGATCTCATGCAAGTTCTTTTCCATAAGCACGTATGACTATATTCGGAATACATGCCTACATTACATTGATGAACTGGAGCTAGTTCTCTGTCACCCTATGTTATAAATGTCGCATGAGGAATTGCATCCGATATAATTATCCATCATTGGTCCATTGCCTACGAGCTTTTCACATATTGATCTTTGCTTAGTTAATTTTCCATTTCCACTGTTACGATTGCTACAAAAACTACTACTATTACTTTTGCCACTGTTACCATTACTTCCATACTACTTTGCTACTAAATACTTTGCCGCATATATTAAGTCTTTCAGGTGTGGTTGAATTGACAACTCAACTGCTAATACTTGAGAATATTCTTTGGCTCCCCTTGTTTTGAATCAATAAATTTGGGTTGAATACTCTACCCTCGAAAAATGTTGTGATCCCCTATACTTGTGGGTTATCAAGAACATTTTCTGGCGCCGTTGCCGGGGCGCATAGCTCTATTCTTTGACTCACTTGGGATTTATATCTATTGACCACTATGAGGAACTTGAAAGATGAAAGAACCAAGATTTTTCCCTCAACTATGAGGGGAGGTAAGGAACTGCCATCTAGCTCTACACTTGATTCTCCTTCTATTTTGAGTAAACTTGCAACACCTACACCTGTTATTGATTCTTATATGTCGCATGTTATTGATGATGTCACTTCTTCTATGGATGATGCTTACGATGAAACTACTTCTATGCTTGATAATACTGTGCCATTAGGTGAATTTCTTCATGAACAACTTGCTAGGGTTAGAGAGAATGAAATTATTGAAATAGATAATATTGATGAAAGTGATGATGAAGATTCTCCCCCTAGATATGAATTGCGTGATGTGCCTGAGGGTTATGTTATGGATGAAGAAACTGCTAGAGACCTTTTTGCTTGCAAAGATAGATATGATCTTAAGAAACTGATAGCTAAGATGAAATAAAAGTCTTTGAATGCTAGAATGAAATATGACCCTGCTTTTGCTACTTCACCTATCTGTATTTCTGATAAGGATTATGATTTCTCTATCGATCTTGAGTTAATTAATTTGGTTGAATCTGATCCTTTTATGGCTATGAATCTGAAATTGTTGTGGAACATTTTACTAAATTGAATGATATAGCCACCCTATTCACTCATCAGGAAAAACATGTTACTACTATATCCTTAAGTTAATTCCGTTCTCATTAAAGGGGGATGCTAAAACATGGTTTAATTCTCTTGCTCCTGGTTGTGTGCGTAGTCCCCAGGATATGATTTATTGCTTCTTGCTAAATATTTCCCCGCTTATAAGAAACAAGCTGCCTTAAGAGAAATATATAATTTTGTGAAAATTGAAGAAGAGAGTCTCCCACAAGCTTGGGGGAGGCTTCTCCGATTACTTAATGCTTTGCCTGATCATCCTCTTAAGAAAAATGAAATACTTGATATCTTTTATAATGGACTAACCAATGCTTCCAGAGACCACCTAAATAGTTGTGCTGGTTGTGTTTTCAGGAAAAGAACTATTGAGCAAGCCGAATTGCTATTGAATAATATATTGAGTAATGATAATGATTGGACACTACCTGAGACAACTCCTAAGCCAACTCCAAAGAAAAGGGGTACTCTATTTCTCAGTCCTGAAGATATGCATGAGGCAAAGAAATCTATGAAAGAAAAGGGTATTAAAGCTGAAGATGTTAAGAATTTACCACCTATTGAAGAAATACATGGTCTTAATAACCCAACACAGGTAGTAAAGGTAAATTCTCTATATACATTTGATGAAGGTAATATTCCTCGTAATAAGTCTGCTAGCCAATGCTTGGATGAGTTTGATAATTTTAAACAAGAAAACTTCAATGCTTATGTTGGTAGACAATTGAAACGTAATTTTTATATGATTGAACACTTGATTGATTATATGTCTAGAGTTAAAGGTGACCTTAAACTTATTAGTAAACATGCTTCTATGGTTACCACTCAGGTAGAACAAGTGCTTAAGGCTCAAGATGATTTGCTAAATGAATTAAATAATAAGAAAAATGATAATGTTGTTAGAGTTGTGACTAGAGGGGGTAAAATGACTTAGGAACCTTTGTATCCTGAGGGCCACCCTAAGAGAGTTGAGCATGATTATCAGAGAATTAATGTTTATGCACCTAGTCCTTCTAAGAAGAAGAAAAAGAAAAATGATAGGACTTTGCATGCTTCTAGTGAACATGTTGTTGATACACCTGAGAATCCCAATAATATTTATATTTCGGATGCTGAAACACAATCTGGTAATGAACATGAACCTAGTGATAGTGTTAATGATGATGTTCATATTGATGCTCAACCTAGGAATAACAATGAAGTAGAGATTGAATCTGCCGTTGATCTCAATAACCCACAATCAAAGAATCAACGTTATGATAAGAGATACTTTGTTGCTAGGAATCACGGTAAAGAAAGAGAACCATGGGTTCAGAAACCCATGCCTTTTCCTCCTAAACCATCGAAGAAAAAGGATGATGAGGATTTTGAGCGCTTTGCTGAAATGATTAGACCTATCTTTTGCGTATGCGTTTGACTGATATGCTTAAAATGAATCCTTATGCTAAGTATATGAAAGATATTGTTACAAATAAAAGAAAGATACTGGAAGATGAAATTTCCACCATGCTTGCCAATTATACTTTTAAAGGTGGAATACCAAAGAAACTAGGAGATACGGGAGTACCAACTATACCATGCTCCATTAAAAGAAACTATGTTAAAACTACTTTATGTGATATTGGAGCCGGTGTTAGTGTTATTCCTCTCTCTTTGTATCATATACTTGATTTGAATAAGTTGACGCCTACTGAAATATCTTTCCAAATGACCGATACATCAACTGCTATACCTGTCGGTATTTGTGAGGATGTGCCTGTTGTGGTTGCAAATGATACTATTTTAACGGACTTTGTTATTCTTGATATTCTCGAGCACGATAGTATGTCTATTATCCTTTGTAGACCCTTTTTGAATACCGCAGGGGCTGTTATTGATTGCAACAAAGGCAATGCCACTTTTCATGTTAATGGTAAAACTACAAAAAAGACACTTCCGTCATGATACGTGTTTGTCACAACTCACAGTAGGCCACGTTTTCTGTCATGCATGTACAGCCATGACAATTTTATGACAAAATCAAGATAGTCATACCTGTGCTGTCGTAGAAGTGTTCCATGACATTACCAAAATTATCATCATGGAAGTGTCCACTTCCATGATGATAAATCGCACGTCATGGAAGTGCTTTCGTCATGGGTGACCGACACATGGCATCCACCATAACGGGTCGCCATTAAGCTATCGGGTCTGGTTTTGGATCCGATAACCCGCTAACAGCCCGAACCAATGAGGATTTTCCACATGTAAAATTCTCATTGGCCGGAGGAAACACGTGTTGGCTCACCGTTGGGACAGATGTCATACATTCATTGGACAGGAGGCACCTATGATACGTCGGCACGTGGCACGGCCCAATAGAGGCCCATTCCGGTGAAAAGGCCAGCCCATTTGACTTGGTTAAAAGGTAATGGGCCAACCCACGGAAAGGCTGTTAACGGCCTGTTCGTATATAGCTCATTTATGGCCTGCTAACTCACGGCCCGTTACGGCCTATCGGAATTAAGCCCAGTAGCTTCATCTGGGCCATCCAATATGATTCCAGCCCGTTGTAACTTTCGGCCCATGTATGGCCCATGATGTCTTTTGGCCCATATGAGGCCCTTCATAACACTGGGCCCAATAAAGGCCCAAGATGAAATTGGCCCATAATGAATAGTGTATCACTTTATACCCATTAACGGCCCATTATTCCGTCGGTCGTTTCCAGCCTGTGTTAACTTTCGACCTTCTAAGGGCCCATTTATCTTGGGCTCATTTCTAGAATTCGATTAGTTATGGTCCGTTACTGGCCTATTCCGTTTGTGGACCAAATTCAGCCCGTGTTTACATTGGGCCCATTTGTGGCCCGTTAACCCGTTGGGCTGCTTTCATAGCGTTATCAAATACTGCCTATTAACGGCCCGTTATGGTCCAGGAATAGCACGGCCCATGTTTGGCGAAATGATTATACGCCCCATAGAAGGCCCATGGATCCTAAGGCCCGTAGACGACCAATGGACCCTACTACCCGTAGAAGGCCCATGGATCATAAGGCCTATAGAAATTCCATGGATCCTATGGCCCGTAGAAGGCCCATGGTTACCACATTCCGTGTGTTGCCATGATTATTGTGGACTAGTTACCAAAATTAGGTTATTGTGGCCACTAGAAAAATGCATAAAATTAACTGCAATGACTACAAGCAAACAACTAAACAAGACAATAAGGAAATAAATAAGCAAGTAATTAATGCTATCCTATTATACCTATTACTCATATTACATCCACTGGGCCTCAAAGTTCGCCACCAGTGCAAATATAGGGAACAAAGCAGCATATTGCATACACTGGCCGTCAAAATTGGCCACCAGTGCAAATAAACGCATCAGCAAAACAAGAGCATAACTCAAACAACTTCAGAAGAGCTCAAGAAACGTTATCCTGGGTATCCACCATGCTGGCAATAAGTTTAGCAAGATTATTAGCTTTGTCCTGTTTGGCGCTAATCCTCCAACACTTGCTGTTGCACCAGAAAGTATGCATCTGAATGCTCCAGGGACTTCCGTTGTCCTTCCGCTTCTTGTCGCAGCACAGCTGATCGATGTCTTTCAGCTTGTAGTTGAGACTCAAGAAACTGAACTGATTCAGACAGTGAGTTTGAATAACTTGTGCAAGCGGTATTGGCCAGTAACTCGAACACTAAACCAAGACAGGACTTTGGGGTTGTCTCACTGTCTTCAAGATAGTCTTCCTTAGCTATTTTATCAGCTTTGTTGGAGACCAACAAGGATATCTCACTATCCTAAACCTTATCTGCATTACTTCCTTTACCATTACTTAATAAGGCACTATTCCCCAATATTCTGTCAGCATTCTAAAAGAAGAAACAAGCAGACACATAACAGGTTTAGCATGTACTAGTATATGAAACTCATTTTGGTGAACCAGTTCATTAGTAAGGTGGACAAGATTAAACTACTAAGTCTTCTATTGCCAAGTATTAGTACATAATAAAAACATCAAACAAACATATATCTATGTCCTATGGTCACTGCATTGTCTTGCCAAATCAAAAAAGAGGCATGGTTCAGATCATATCAGTTCAAGACAAAGCATCAGCGAAAGAATACAAAGCGTGGGAAACTACACGGCACAACAGGATTTCAGATGGGTATGGCGGGTCTACATGTACACCAATACTATTGGCTCTGTTGTGATGCTAGTAATGTGCATGATATGAGAAGTCCACTGTATACAGAATTGAAATTGAAATCAACAGAGCTATTGATAAGAGCAAACCTGTTAAATAAACATGTGTGAACATACCTGCTGTGCCACTGGAGTTTCAATTGGATCCTATAATTTAAAAATAAGTTTGCATGAGTAAATATAGTGATACAACAGCAAAGCAGTATGCACGAGGGCAATGGAATCTTAAATTCGAATAGTTATTCTTCAGGTTTAAGCACTTGTTCTACATGAACAGTGTATAGTAAGGCACAAGAATACAATACTTAAAAAATGAGCTCATAGACCTTACCACATTCTTGGTTCGGGACCAGTACAGAACAAGGCGTTCCCAGACATCGTCCAGTAAATGTGTCTCAGGAGAACGTAAGGGAATTTGATGAAACTAAACAGGTGGCATTACAGAACATGTCTAAACTAAGCAGATGACATATATGATGTCAAAAGTAGGCACTACAAGGAAACATATGCATGATATGACTAACATCATCATGCCAACGTAGAGCAAACACCTTGGGCGGTAAATAGGAGTGTTCAATTGCATTTGAATCCACCTTAGAACATATATCTTCCTCTAGATTACAATCTGGAAAGGGGGAGGGTTTGCCATTGAACCCACCATGGAGCGATGTCTTCATGACATTGTATTGCCACACAAAACTCTTCTATTTTTCTCTACATGTTCAGCATGACTATGTACAATATCTGACATGCATATGAAAAAATATGGAGAGATTATGTAAGGAGAGCATGCAAAAATCTAGAGTGATGGTAACAACTAGTGGATGGATAAAAAAATAATGATAGACGGCTGATGATTGCTTTGATTTAATAAAAAGACAGATGATGATTGCTTTACTATTTGTTTCCCACCTAAGATGAACAACATAGGCATACCCTAGGTGAACCAGATATTAGATAGAGATACTATTCATTCCTACCTCGATATGTGCCCCACAACTAATTTACAACTCAAGTTTGAACATCAATAAAGTGAAACCATATGAAAGCGTCTACAGTTAGAATGTTATTCTGCCACTAATGCACATGGTCTTGTTTTCATGCATAGGATTTTGAAAAGTAGGTCTAGGTGGATGTTTTGCTCCATTCCTTTCAACAAAATGCATGAATAATTGAATAGTAGAGTGCCATAGGAAAATTTCCAGTTGCTATGTTTTTCCTTTGAACCAAAATAGCCCTAATGGATCGACATGAATGTAGAGTAATAAGTGATGCGACAAGTGTACAACCTCTTTACCATAGCCGTGTCGACCTCAGCATCATTGGGTTGGTCGCTGAAGAAGTTGAGACAAAGGTGGCTGTGGGAGGTGTGGAGGAAGATCTGAGGAATCTGTAGATGGCGTCCAGGGCACTGCTCTATTGTGATGGATCATTCTGTCGTTGGAGCAGCTTCAGTGAGCCGTAAGACATCAAGGCTGAAGCAGCACAAGACATACATCGTCAATCTCAAGTGGGATTCTAATAGCATCTCCAATAGATGATCTAAAATCGATGTAAAATTTACATCCCCAAAAACTACCTGACTAGAATAGATGAGGTAAAAATTGTTTACTCTAAACTTAACTATCAAAACTGAAATTTACTATGGAATCTAAATGTTACTGTCGAAAATGAACGCAATGGTAGCAGAGAGGCACTTGACATGTAGTTTAGTGAGGGCCTGTAGTTCATCTTCATCCTGCACCCCTGAGCCGCCAGCCACCACCGGCAGAACCGCCGGGCCCCGCGCCGCCTCGCCGCCCCGAAACAACTCCCCACCGCCGCCTCGCCACCCGAAACAACTCCCCACCACCGGTCCGCCGCCGCCCCAGCCAGTCCTCTACCCCCCACCCTGCGCCAAGCTTTTTCTCCAGCAATCCCCACACCACTGCCCCACCACCATGCCCCCACTGCCGGCGAGCAGCACCCCACCCAGAACCCTAAGATAGATAGTGGGGTACCTCTCCA